>NC_060148.1:154589062-154891208 GCF_021461385.2 Schistocerca piceifrons
ATGGGTAGTATTACTCCTTGCCTCAAGATCACCACCAAGTAAGTATTAGTGGCAATAATTAGTCAGAATGATGTCAGTTGAGACAAAGTCATCACAGCCACCTCACACAAAAATTATACTGTTTAATTCTAACTATAGTTAAGTAATGGCAGGAAAATGGATCAGTGTGGGAATGAAGATGAATCACGAGTTCTACTCTTGCAAAAACCTAAGTACTGTGATAGGAGACTCATATTATCATACCAACTGAACCACCACAATTATCATATTCATTTTCATGTTCCTGAATGCATGATGAGTCTGCACCTCTCACCATATGAGGTCATATCCATAACCACCACTCAACCGAACACATTCTGATATGAGAAGAGCACCTGATCCCACTCTTCATCAGTCCCGTCCCTACGTGACCACTGAAGGGAATGGACATGCTGCAAATGCACTCCTGAGTCTCTGAGCTGTGACTTAACAGTGCATGTGCAAATGTGTGTGGCACCCTATGGCCAATACGAACTACTACTGTGTATTGAACATGTATATTCTGTGGGCTCAAAACTTCATCATTTGCGTGTTTTGTTCACATTTTCCGTACTTAGCAAAAAAGCAGTAGAGCATCAATTATCGAAAAGTTGGCAACTGAACAATCACTTACCCAAAATGTTATTTGCCCATGTGAAGACATTCTTGAAAAAATTAAAGACTGGGTGGGAGTCAATGGTACATATGCAGGGCACTAAATCATTCAAGACAGTGAAATTGTAAACCTCGTTACTGAAAGTTCACACTTCCAGCATCTCATCAATTAGTAGCCTGGAAAATGAAACATTTACATGTTTAGATTCTGCCTTGTGAAAGTTTCAAGCTCAAAATGAAAGTGAGCAATATCATATACCTGACCTGCTCATAGGCAGCTAAGCTTGTGTAGAGAGATCACAATTAAAGATTTTTGTGTTAATTATACACATATGTACTGCACATGTAAAATGGACACACATTACATACTTTTTGTTTACTAGGCTGTAGAACATACATTCCTACTGCAACTGCCTACGCAATAATAATAATTCATTTCATTAAGCATGTAAGTAGGTTTTATTGTTAAATTTTTAAATAAAAGTATACAGTTCAATCAACCACATAAATCGGTCTTCTGAACACATACAGACAGATGTGTGGCACCATGTGGACACTATATGCTGCACAAAAATAGAATATGCAATTCCTACATATGCTACGACTTTTTCCCTGTTCTTCTTGCAGGTTATTTGTGCTTTCCTAAGAATTTGCATGGAATACACATTGAAATAGTATGTGTATGCATTCAAGAGACTGCAACCATCACTGGTGCACAGTCTTAAGTGGCATTTTCCCTGAATAATCACATCTACTAACTGTTAAGTGTGCCCTACAAATAAAACTGTTGGACAAGTGTGTTTGAATTTCCATGCACCATATTTTAGCAAAGGAGTGACCGAACAAAAATTAGACCAACATGGGGTTTTAAAATAAGTGTATTTAGACTGTACTTAACATCTCAGTGTCATTGCTGATAACATTTGCACTATACGGAGGCCCCAGCACTGTCAAACAGCACAGACACTGACTGTAAGCACCTTTCCAAGTGTCACAACAGTGGACTGACACATCGGACCACCGTGCCACAAGGGGTGACAGCCGAGTCTGTGGCGCTTGCTGAGACAGCAATGTCAAGTCAGCAACACCTGCCCATTCAGTGACAGTTTGGTGAGTTGTGTTTGCCCAGAAAGTGACAGTTGAGCAAGCAGGGCTTGCTCAGAAAGTGACAATCGAATCAGTGTGCTTCCTCAGACAGTGACAGTCAAGTGAGTGGTGCTTGCCAAGTCAGCAACAACTGGCGAGGTGACAAAATTGTTGCCTGAAACACAGACACTGTAATTGCCACAAAATGCTAGATGGTGTGGTCTAGTGTCCACAGAACACCAATGTCAGTGGCTCTGTAAAGGTGGCACGGGTTAAGCCACAAATGCACATTTTAAACACTACTGAAAAGGGACTAATGGAGGATGACTATGTCCCCAAGCCAGAAGAACTCAGCAACAGACTCCATTCTGAAACTGGCTCAGAATTTAAGGCAGAACATGTATTACCTATGCTGATGACTACTTGAAGTGTAAACTGTATCCCTTTGCCTTCCAACTCATAACACTTGATGCCAAGGTAGGACTCCTTCAGACGAGAACAGATGACTGCAACAGGAACTCCAAAGGGTGTCAGACCACCTGATTGAGGTACTTAAAGAAAATACACAAAATGAGACAGAAAAGTAGGAATTAATTGTGATGAACCATGAATCAGAGAGTGAGACAAATGAACTCTTAGACAAAATAGACAAACAGGTCCAAGCCCCGTGACACCTGCAGTCACCTTTACTAGTGAACCAAAAACTAAAGAGCTACAAGTATAGAGCAGACAAAAGCTAAACAGGCAACAACTATGTCCCTCAAATCAACAATTAACCAGGAGATGAAAGCAGTTAGACAATGATAAAAAATGTCCTAGAAAGGAAAATTATACACCAGCCTTGATTAGAGCAACCACAATAGCACTCACAGTAGAAACCGCTATACAGAACACATATTTATTGAAAAAGTGAAAGACAAACACCATCATTGGTGAAAGGCCCAGAAAACGAAAACCACTTGTAGCCGTCTACTACATACTACTGATGGAGAACCCTTAGAAAGCCTCTTTGAGCAACGAAATTTCCTGAATAACACTGCATGTGAGGAGTTTGACAGGATCATGAAACTTAGATTCCAGCAGGATCAACCATCAGGCATTCAGATTAAAGAATACATTGCTGTTAATCAGTGGTTTAACTGCCACGACCTTAGCCACAGCATTAAGGAAGTGAGAGGTAACATGCACAAAATATGGACAATCACTTCACAAATGCACAGAGTGCAGCTCAAGCAAGACCATTGTCTGCATATCATGCAAAAACAGATGCCATACCTGTAAAAGGGCTACTGCAGGGGACTGCCAAATGTACAAACAACTACACTACAACTACTGTCGATTATAAAATATTGATTATGGTTCAAATGGCTCTGAGCACTATGGGACTTAACATCTATGGTCATCAGTCCCCTAGAACTTAGAACTACTTAAACCTAACTAACCTAAGGACAGTACACAACACCCAGCCATCACGAGGCAGAGAAAATCCCTGACCCCACTGGAAATCGAACCCGGGAACCCGGGCGTGGGAAGCGAGAACGCTACCGCACGACCACGAGATGCGGGCAAAATATTGATTATGACAGTTAAATTCAACTAAATAAGAGACGTGAATGCAGTAAAGGATACCTCAACCACCAAGATAAGCTACTGGAGAGCAATATTCGCAAAAAGGCCTCCTAACATATAACTTCATAGATGATGAACAGATTCCCGCTCACACAAGTATGCTAACACTATAGGGCAGTTACATCAATACACCAGAATATACATATGAAATGACTATTGGAGGATATGTTCTCCACAAGGTAGCCAAGAAAATCAAAAAACAAATGTATTACTGCATGGATTTTCAGGCATCACTCATACAACATAAAGAGGAGCTCGAGAACAAACTGATGATTACCTCACAAAACAAAGCACAGAAATCAGACTGTATAACAAAACAAACCAACCAGACAACTGGAGGACAACAAACAAACCATCACACTGATTACACCAAATCATGAATAAGCATATGGAACTCGTAAAAGTGAATATTACATTAAGCCAGTAAAATTCTGTTTCTGGAGGCATTCTTAACACAGGCAATGAGATAAAAAAACGCTCACCTGCATTATAGGAAGCAAACACCTCAAATGAGACTGATCAAAAAGTTTCATTTGCAGGGCAGGAAACAAACACCTCAAACACCACAATGCCTACCACAAGGAGGCAAACTAAATGAGTAAAAATACAAAAGCAACACATGTGATACATGCAGAAATACTAGTATTTACGAAATGTCTAACCCCCCAACTATATCAAGACACACAACCACTCACTCATATAAACATGGATGACATAACCAAGGGAAATGGTGTGATGAAAAGAGACACAACAGATGCGTGTAACTGAAACAAGTGTAACGGTGTGCACCTCAAAGAAGATGCTTAAAACAATCACCATCATGGCGCAACATCACACTCAGCTTGCCATCCAGTTATAACACTCGCTTGCTGTGACACAAACCAATGTTACCCTCTGGGAGGATTGGATTTTTAATTTTGACTCTGTGTGTGTCTAATGGATGAAGGTATCAGACAGTAATTTTGAGTATATTGTAATTAATAAAAAAAACTAAACAGGCTCTTACCTTCGGGATAATGAAAGTAGTAAAGTTCATATGAATGAAACAATAAATGGTCACCAGCCCAATTAGGCACATTAAATTGAAATATTATGCTCAAGAAAATTGAATATTAGTTGTTGTAGTGACTTTCATTAAGACTCCTTTTGAAGAGCACACTGGATACACATGAATACAGGGCAATCTAAGTTGTGGGTAGCAGTAATTACCATTAATACACAAACCAGTAACCCTAGAAAGCAAGACTGTACCCTACTCATAATAATAACAGTTGCAATCACTATCATTACATGAGTCAGTACTGAGATGTTACTGCAGGACGCACTGAATTAATGTTGGACATGGAAAGGTTTCTGACTTAGCTGACATATAAAAACCACAAATAAAATACTATAATACTATAGTTACACTGTTTATACTCCCATTTATAGAAATGTATCAGATTTCTTTAGTAGGGATAATATACTAATTATCTTTATAATATGAGAATAATATGGTGGGGACCCATAAACTGATACTGTATCACTAGTCAAACTCTATGATCATTTCAGTTGCAAGATTCAATACAACTACATTTAATTGTGAGCCCCACTTGGAATAGTTTATGTTTTCATCCTTCCAATCAAATTACTCAACACTGAGCTCTATTAACCTAGAAATCATTCATGACAGTAATCAAGATTAAATTATGTTTCAAATAAATTTAACTTGTGTGCTTTTTCATCACCTGTGAAGCAGGTACTTTAGACAGCAATGTATGCACAGCCTGGCAATGAATTATTGCACATTTAATACACAGGAATAAATTACTAGTTTGTATAAAATGGGATACTTGGATTTCTGAACACTTGGGAGGGGATCCTGCATACGTTCATGATTAGGATAAAAGTTCTGGTCCTAAACACAGGTTTATAAGACTTGGATTATTATTGAAAACACTCACAGAACTTAACTGGTCCATGCTCTGATACATATCTGTACGCATGAAGTTGATGAAGCAGTGGCAAAGTAGTGGTGGCAAGCAACGTAGTGGCTAACTGTACTCACGGCTCTTCATGTTTGAATGCTCTTTACAATTTCTTCTTGGCGACGGATTTTTACCACATTAGAGCCATTCCCTGTTTCTGAGAGAACCATGCAACAGCCAAATCCACATCCGAGGCAACATTCCTTGCAAAATGGCTTCCAAATGCCTACCTTGGCACCCTCGATGTTTACCGTGCAATGGCTAGAAACTGACTGCATCACGTTCCCACCAAGGAGCCACCCAGTTCGACCGCCAAAACCACCTTTTACATCATGCCAAGCTACTTCTGCTGTGGAGGGACTTCCCTAGATCTTTTAATTATACAATACAAGTGTTCTAAGTATGAACCAGCTTCCTATATACAATGTTTTCTTTATAAACATACATATATTATAAAATTTCATTATTTTAAACATTATTTAGTTTTTTCCATACATACATTACAAACTTAAAATTTCCTGTCACAAATCAATGATCTTAACTAACAAAGAACAAACACTTTATAATCACAGATACACAGTTACATAGTATAAACCTACATCTAATTGATATAGCTATTACACAATGATAATACCCAATATCCCAACCTCCGCAGAACCATTGCTTGATCTGATGCTTCAAGTCTGCCTGCACTGATCTGAGCCTTTTGATCTTGAGAAACTCCATAAGAATCAGGTTAGAGTGCATGGTGGTACATGTTTTGATTATATTTAAACACACAGTAAATATTATAGCCATATTAAAACATCCATAATGAGAATCCTTTAGATTAATGCAATGAGGAGTACACTTGTATGCACTGAGCTCCCCAAGAACAGCACATGGGAATTCTGTGCATAAATGAATCCCATGCAAGCAAAGGCCAACTTACAAGTCTTCGCACCAACACTGTAATAACAACTGGTGGCATAGCCCATAAATCAGTGATAGTTGTAACCTGTACGAGCATAAACACTATTACAATAACTCAGCTTTGCAATCAACATCCTATCACAATAAAATTGAGATACAGTAGGGATACATGGGTGATTGCCTCGGCATGTGGACATTGTACTCATAGAGTAAAGATTTATGCGGATTTAATTAAAGTTGTAGCCACCTACATAACAGGTAGGAAATTTTTCATAAGTGCAGACATCTACTGCAGGTCTGCCCTATGGAATTTTGACAGAACTGAAGAGACGGGTTGCATCATCAATGAAACAATACAATAAGCACACTTTCACATAATATATGTAGAAGAACAAACCACCAACCCAATCAGGACATGACAGAACACAAAGCAACATTGACTACACTCACAAACAATGTGGCTATCATACAGACAACAGGCTGGAGAGCAGAGACAACAATGCAATACCATTCATTCTAACACATGGCCAAACACAGCAGACACAACACAAACCAGATACTTACTATTTCACAAAGCAAACTGCTACAAATTATCAGAAGCAGCACAAGAACATAAACTGACCAACAGAGAGATAAGACTACAAGGCTCACATTCTAACAGAAACAATAAAAAATGCACAAAACACGTCCATGCCAGCAGCATCCAGTACAAAACGCACACGACACACACACCATGGACAGATAAACTAACAAGACTTAAAGAAGAGTCTTTACATAAACAGAAACTATATCAGAAAGTTATAAAAGATAAAAGACAAACAGCCAGACCAGACAAACAAGATTAAATGCATTTAGGTAAGCAAAAGAACTTTATAAACACATGTTACTCAAGACAAGACATTGTGGCCTATTCATAACAACAGGAACATATAAAAACATGGGGGGGAGGGGGGGGGGGCATACAAGATATTAACAGAAAAAATTAAAACCTCTTGGTTCTGTGAATGCAAGATCAGGGGATGGAGAAAACTGCATAATTTCTGATGTATAAACTCCACACTGATGACACCATTCACACAGACACACAACATCAAGCCACACTAAAAAAAAAGACAATCTATATAAAACTGCCACAGATACCTGATCCTTCTGAGCTAGCAGTGTCAGAACTTAATAGAAAAGTGTCTGAACCAGATGGTATCCATTCCTAGGTGCTCAAACGACTAATAACATGGATCACCCCATGTCTGACAATGTTACTGAATGACGCCCTATGGCTGAGTCTGGTACCTGAAGTTTTGAAAACCTCAAAAGTAGCTACACTCACAAAATCAGCAGACAGAGAGCCTTCTGATCCTAATCATAATGAGCAATACATCTGATAAACACTCTAGCAAAGGTTCAGGAGATGCTACTTTGTCAGCACCTACAGGCCCCTAGAGCTCTCCTGGGCCTGAGTCCACACCAATTCGGTTTCAGACCCAGGATAATCTATAGGTGACAACATCAACAAACCATTGCAAATTTCAGGAAAACAAGAAATAAATATCCTGTGGCCATAAAGAGACACTGCAGGGCATTTCACATTTTATGGTGGCCTGCAGCATTTGCCAGGTTAGGACAAGTGGAGGTACTACAGTATCTGTACAGTAGTCTTTCAGGCTGCTGCAGAGACAGAGCAGCAGGATCCAAAAAAATTACCAAGGGTTTTCTGCAGGTGCTGATTTGTAGCCCCATCTCCTGTACTTACTAGATGGGGAGAATACGACAGTTGGAGCTGTCGTGTTTGACAGATGATTTTAGTCACAATCTCTGCTAAGGAACAGAGACCAACTAGAAAACCACTACATGCTATCACACAATGGTGTAGTAATAATAAAATCAAGACAGGAGAAAGTAAAACCTTATCACTACTGAAGGGATCGCTGAAAAAGAATGTCTCAGTAAAGATTGAGGACATAAACATCAAACACCCCTAGATAGGAGTACACATATATGTTAAAATTAAATTTCCATGAACACACAAAGCTCACAACAGTCAATGAATAAAAAATGCTGTGCAAACTGACAAGGGTAAGTTCAAGCACGTACAGAGTGCCTCTACCAGTGAAACGAACATACCATTGCACCGTCTTTGAATCAGTACCAAGTTTTACAGCTAGTATATTGGCATACAGTGTGGTGCCTCCAAAGAGCAATGTGCCAAGGCAAGACTGGTACCTCACGATGAAATGAGAAGTAAATATAATCATTGTCAGAAGCAATGACGAATGTGAGATGGTCGTGTAGACATGCGTATAAGTTTCCATACTCCACTGCATCAACATGCTCGCTTGTGGCAGAGTGGAGGCCTGTTTACCCCCTCAGCAATCACCATCGAGGACAACAGCATCGTCTCTCTACTGAGCCAACCGTGTGATAATTGTATTAAACAGAACTCTGCATAGAAGTTTATAATCAGTTGTACTATGTTAGAAGAGACCAGTATGGTGTTCTGTATCAAGAAACACATTAATGTTCCATGACATTAATAAATACTCAAGACATTCTTGTGGATATGAGTTGAAACAAAGTTAAGTATTTCATTTGTAATAAAGCTATCTGAAATTTTATGTGTTGTAATATCACCTTAACCCCTCCTGGAGTAAAGCTAGGAACCCACAACTCTACCAGTGAATGTTATTTCATCCAATACAGCACACAAACAGACTCAAGTTATACTAACAAGGTGTCTGACAGACAAGGACGGAGATGTGTCTTGTTCAAACTATCAGGGACATTAAGAACCAACTCAACTCAGGAAGAGCATTGAGTGTGTTACTATGAATATACCTGGTGAATATTACATTTACCCAATGAATATCACAATTACCAGTGTACCTACACACACCTGAGTGACAATGATATAAGGGTGCAGTTAAGAGTGAACCATACCTATCCCAGCCGAGGTATTTGCACATTTCTTAACTGGATGTGGACCTTATTCCATGAATTTAAACCACATGAGTCAGACAGACATCAACCTGTACATGTGGGCAAGAAGTATCCCCAGAACATACAGCTTTTCCTGCAGACAGTATACAAACATCAGACACATACTATACCAAGACTACATAACACATAACCACATACATACACAATAATTAGAAACAAGAAATGGGACAAACTTAACACATTAAAGGACAACATCCACAAAGCAACATGAGAAAACTACACACGAACACAAACCTATTGATGGTGAGCCTATACACGACCTGATGACAGATTCCATAGGGGAGCTGCATAAGAATAAGAATAAGAAGAAGAAGAAGAAGAAGAAGAAGAAAAAAGCAATAATTCACCTACAACAAAACAACTTTGGATGACTGATATGACCATACTATACAATAAGTTAGTGAATGAGATCTGCCCCAATACTAAAATCTAAACCTGTTTATAAGATGAAGTATAAGAAAGGGCATGTGTATACTCACAAAAATGCAGTGTAGATCTACAGATACATATAGAATAAAACTGTCAACAGATCATTAGGATGATGATGATGATGATGATGACAATAATAATAATAATAATAATAATAATAATAATAATAATAATAATAATAATAATGGACTAAACCAATACACTGCTCGAGTATCAACCATATAGCCAATGCCTTTTCTACTCTTAACTATTAATGTTAAGAATTGTGACTGGCAGTCATCACCTCAAAGCAACAGTTCCAAGGTATTCATCCCCAGTCATCTATAATTTGTCCTATCTTCTATTTTCATCTTAAATATCAAAACATTAATTATATCTCATCAAATTTAATGTTCTATTAACTGGTTTTAAAAAATTCTGCAGAAAAGAAAAATTAAAATGGAAAAAAATGAAAAAATAATAATACAATAAAAGTTGCTCAAAATCGAATCACATGGGACTAAAATAATTTTCTAAATTGGACAAGTTTCCGGATCACACAAAACACACTAGACTATGTAAAATTTGTAAAGTGCCTTACACAAACACATAAATTTGTAACTATGCACCTATTTAGATACCTTTACTCTGACACAGTTGATGTGGCTTAGAACACCAGACCATTAAAATACTGCTATGTGATACAGCATATCTGTATTTTTACAGTAACCTTCAATCTGCATACACGTCTTATTCCCTTGTTTATTTGCTAAACATTTTCCCATTCAAAATTGTTTTTCAAGCAATATTTTAAACCACAGAATCGTTCCAACAGCTTGAGAGAATTTGTATGTGCTGCAAATTGTGTAACATTGTTTATGCTTGCAACAGCTTCTACAGGTGTACTAATTTTTCTAGGGACATTACTTTGCTCCTATTCTTCTTCTTTCTTCCCCTCTCATTGTCTTCTGCATTAGGGATTTCTATTACACCTATTGCCAAAGTAGAAGTGGAACGCATTGACAGAAAGTCATCACTTCAAATGTAGTCATCGAGACTACATATCATGTTTTGCATTTGAATTAATTCAGCACTTGCTGTAGAAATTTCTTGAGCTTTGAAGAGTACAGAAGCATCTTGTTCATCACTTCCATGCCCCATTTTGTTGAAGCACTTGAAGGCAGTTTTGGACTTTATTTCCCTTACTGCATTCAGTACAGGAACTGACTGTACTAGAGGATATGGACTTTTGGCTTCTTTATCACTAAGAATAAGAGACTACATCAATAATCATCTGTATTGGGACTTGAATGTGTACTTAACCCTCTAGTCCATTGGTTGTGTGCGGCTCGTTGAACTGGGCAGCGACCCAGTCAATTTCACATTTGATAACTTGACTTTCAGTTTGCAGGATGCATTGTCTAGGAAAAGGAGAACTTGGTGATTTCCTTTTTTAATTTTGGCACTGAAAAAGCTCAACCACTGTTCCATAAGACACAAACACCATCTATGCCTTTTCATTGTTTAGCCATTTGACTGGAAACTCATTGGTGTCTGTGTTTTTGAAACAAGGGAGTTTTGCCACCTTCTCAATCATCAGTGGCTTCTCCATTTCACCCATGTTCCCATGCAGCAGTATAGCGAGTCATTCCTCAGACATTTTCCACTGATGTACTTTTCCTGAATTACTTCAGATTTTGTAGGCAGCACATGATAAAATAAACCCTTTTCATCAGCACTGGACAAATCTTTTGGATCGTAATTTACCATTAGGTTGTGAGTATTGTACTCCATTCTGCTTTACTGCACATCCTTTGCTTCCCCATACAATGTTATATCTAGCTTTGAAATTGTCCAGGTATGTCATGGATGCCTTAAACTCTGTATTCCGATGCTCGTTACAGACTTTCAGAGCCAGTCTCTGCAACATGGGTCCAGCCAAAGGTAAGTATTTTTGCCCACGTACTTATGAAAATTCCCACACAATCTCTTTTACTTTCCCATTCCCTTTGACTCACGTGCAGTTCCAGAGCTGTCCCATTAGCTCAGTGAGATGAGCAAAGCTGTGGAGAACAGATATGCACCAAATTTGAAGTTGTGTTCATGACAAACTTTTTTTCTTTTCCAGTTAAAGCATCAATCTGTATCAAATTAACACCTCCACAATGTGGTATCTTCTTTCTGTTACTATTACCTTTATTTAAACATTAAGACATAAGATTAACTTCCTACAGACACAAATGACCACTGTGTTTCATCCACGACACAAGTAAAGCTGACAGAAAATAATAGGTGATACATTAACAGTGGCTGTATCCAATGAGGTGCAAAAACACAATAGACAGGCTGTACTAGATTGCACATTGTGCTATGCACAATAATTCTATTCTATATGTTTGACATCAGTCAGCCAGTACATACACATACGAGCTACATTCACTTTAGAAAAGATGATCAAACTGATCACCTCGCATTTACTAACACTTTGCCACTTCCTGGATCATACTTTGCTCAATCCTATGCAGGACACCGGCATCGACTATTGCCAAAGCAGCATCCACATGAGCTATTACATCCTGTACATCCATAGGTGGAGTGCTATAAACTTGCTCCTTTAAGTATCCTCACAAATAAAAATCTAGTGGATTAAGGAGCGGAGAACAATGAGGCCAGAACACTTGACCTCCATGGCCAATCCACTGACCTACAAATGCTTCATTTACACAGTTACACACATTCATTCCAGAGTGTGGTAGTACACCATCATGCTAAAGCCATAGCTGTTGCCAAACACCACGTTGAACATTTTCTAATGCATTAGGCAAAGTATTGCAAAGAAACATATGATACAGCAGCATATTAAACTTATTTGGCAATAGGTAAGAGCCCAAAAGCACTCTTCCCACACTTGCAACCCAAGGGTTTATGTCAAAACATGCCAAAGCCACGTTCAAGGAAGACATACGGTTGTGTTCTGACTAATTATGGCTGTTGTGGAGGTTCAACATACATTCATGAGTGCAGCTACATTCATCTGTACATACCATGTTATTTATAAAATGTTCGTAATCTTTCATGTGGTGCAAAAGCCATTCACAAAACTGTATTTTTTGAATATGGTCTTATGCTGGTGTTGAGTTAATGTGTAATTACATGGATGCCGTTCTTCATCACAGAACTTCAACAAACAGTCTTTGAGATAACTGGAACTGCCTTGAATTATTACGAGTAATTTTCCGAGGTGATGGTTTCAAGAATCATGACCTCTGCGGAGTACGTCTGGTCCTCGGATGACCTGTGTCATTACTTGTGGAAGAAGATTACCATGGCGATGCTCCAGGTGACAAAAAACATTTTTATCAGGATGGCGCCTTTGATGGCATACATATGAGTAGCAGTAGCAGCAACAACATCTCTCAGTTACCAGATCCATCAGCACCAAAAGCATATTGACATATTCATCATTTGTGTACTCCACTGGGAAGCTGCCTGACATGAATTTGACAAGACATTATGATTGAGCACTGAGTGATTAGTAGACACGTGTAGCATGAACTGTAGTGGATCCCACTGTCATGTGTTGTCCAAGATTATAAAAGTGTCTTATGTGACTCACCCTGTATGTATTATGACAATCCCAACAAAATAACACAATGGAAATGACTGCTCAAAATATCAACCACTGCAGGGAATACAGCTCACATGAATGAAATCATATCAGTCATTTCAGATCCTCGAGAGAGATGCGTTGTTGAACAATTATTATGGAGACAACAGTAACTCCACAAACCAGTGTGTGAAAGATTCTCGTGTGGACATGCTGATATATGGCAGGCAGATCTCATAGATATTAGGGCTTGCTGATTTATGGCAGGTAGATCTCATAGATATTATGGCTGTTGATAAAATTTCAGCAATATCTTTTTCACCAATATATAGATATCAAAATGGCAATAATATTAAGTGCCAATATTTTTATTTTATATTAAATTTTTCTGTATTTTTGGTAAATATTTGAAACTGTTCTTTTGAAATTGTAGTAAAACATAATTTTACTTCTTTTTAAGCTTTCATCACGTCCAGTCTTTCTCTTCGACTGTGTGAAGCAATTTGGTGGCACAAAGAAGTAGTCCAGTTCCACTCAGGGGTGACAGTGTGAATGGAATGACAAGACTACCAATGCGAAGCAACAGCACACCAGTTGGGTTAAAAAACACTTTATAATGCAACTTTTGTGGTATTTCTACACAGCAGCATTATTTTAAAAAAAGTAGGGGTAGGCTTCCACAGCCATTATCATTGTCAATGAAACAGCTCAGGGGCTGTTAAAATAAAACAGGAGTCAGCATTGTTAAAGTAAAACAGGAGTTAGCGCAGCGCAAGCCCTGAGGGAGACCACTTACAACAGTGGTCTAAACTTTGGACAATTTTACATATTTACAATGCTGTAAATAACCCTAAAGAATTTTATTGACAGTTGCTGAAAAAGACGAACAAAAATCTAAACGACGAGATTGGTCTATGTGGTAGGGTGAGAGGTGTGAGGGGGAATGCTGCTGTAATCGGCTAACAACAGAAACTGCAATGTTTAACTTCACCACACAATTTTGACATTACTACTGCTAGGTCGCTGACATTTGCAGAAATGAAAAAAAAAACAGGGTACAGAAATAAAAAATAAAAAAAACATGGAAGTCGACATGAAGTTGTTTGGACAGACCTGATATGTGATGAAACCGAATTTCGTACCCATTGAACATCTTTCATTTACGTGCCACTTACATGCAGTTACCATTGCTAGCAAAGTGATTATCGCCAAGCATGAATGTGCATAGCTTTCCTCTCAATTCTTGCTGTAAGAGAGATAAGCAGGCTGCTAGCTTGTTGATGAACAGAACATCTAACAATAAATCACTACAGTACTTAAAAATACAGCTCTAAAACCAGCCACACATTTACAATGTACGGCTGATATTTTTATCGGCCAATGTTTTTTTCATCGATATATCAGTAATTTTTGTGATAACGAGAGCCTTCTAAATAACAATATATCAGATTCACAATATTTTTATAAATATTGACAGTCCTAATAGATGTCACACGATATGCATGAGCAAATACAGGATTTACATGTCTGCTTGTGTCTGTATGTGTGGATGGATATGTGCGTGTGTGCGAGTGTATACCTGTCCTTTTTTCCCCCTAAGGTAAGTCTTTCTGCTCCCGGGATTGGAATGACTCCTTACTCTCTCCCTTAAAACCCACTTCCTTTCGTCTTCCCCTCTCCTTCCCTCTTTCCTGATGAGGCAACAGTTTGTTGCGAAAGCTTGAATTTTGTGTGTATGTTTGTGTTTGTTTGTGTGTCTATCGACCTGCCAGCGCTTTTGTTCGGTAAGTCACCTCATCTTTGTTTTTATATATAATTTTTCCCACGTGGAATGTTTCCTTCCATTATATTCATATATTTTAATGGTTATAGATACATATTCCAAATTTCCCTGGGCTCTCCCTGGGAAAGCAAAGAGTGGAAAGGATGTTGCATGGGTGTTTGAACAATTGCTGTGGAGGGGGATCAGTTGTTGCCCAGGCAATCTTCAAATCGACTATGCAGGTTGTGATGCACCTTACCCATTTCTTGTTTTCATGTTTTCGATTTCTTCAAAGGCAAAGAGAAGTGGTGAAGTGTTAGCCCAGCATAGAGCCTGTGCCTACCATAATGTATTTTTGATTGTCAAGTGTTAAAAAACAAAAGATGTTTTCCTGTTTCTTGGTAAAAGGAAGGACTCGCTCTCTGTTAATGAATGAAGGTAGACGCATATTATTTTAGAGTGTAATCTGCCATTTTGGTTGTGAGAATAAGTAAAAAGTCTGTATGTTCTATGTGCATCAAAGGACAAATACAATATTATTTTACTAACTGAAACATTATATGAGTTAAATGATTAATGGGAAATCTCATATAAAGATGTGAAACAAATACTAACAAAGAGATAGAGGGGTTGGCCAGTACTTACCTCAGCTCAGTACAGCTGATATATACTGTTTTGCGTATCTATCGGCTGTACATAGCTGAGGTAAGTACTGGCCATCCCCTCTATCTCTTTGTTAGTATTTGTTTCACATTATATGAGTTATTATTCCAAGTGGTACTGTAATATATAAAAATCCAAGAAGCCCACATTTGTACTTTGGAGTTACAATGAAGATCCGATTACAATGTTGTAGACATGGTCCAGATTTCTTAGGTGGATACGGTGATCACACGTAGTATTATTAATTGGTAGGCATAAATCTACAACAATAGGAAGAGTAATTCATCAATGCAGAACTAATATGAACCCATTAAAGGCATAGCCCAGCTTATTGTGCTTGTCTGAGTGCCGAAGAATTAATCTCATTATTTCGATACATATAAACATTTATATTATTGTATCATATATTTTTTATTATATTATAAGTTGAATCTTACAGTATGTATTTCAAGGAATGGAGTACACTACTACTCAACATTCTCCCATCTGAAACTGAGTACCATGGAACATCTGTACAAAACGGCAAAAACCACAAATGTATGTGTTTTAATCTTTGTGGTTCTAGATATTCTCCCACAAATAATTTGGCGGTATAAGCATACTAAATATCACTGATAAAAATAAAATTATCGATGTTTAGGATAATGGGCTTCTAAATCTATATTACTCTATGAAGACAAGTCATCGTTTAATATCGTTATCAAAAATCTTGGAAAGTTTTAGACCAATTTCTACACGATAGTATAAAGTTTGAATGGACATAATATATACTCTAATAAAAAATTCTGACAGACATATGTTACATGTATATATAAAGGGGAAACGCTGTTAACAAAAATTTCAAAAAGTTCTTGAACGATTTACTTCAAACATCTACACGATACTCTACTAAATGTTCAGACAGATATATGATAGCAAAGTACTTAAACCATTAGACAAACTTTCTCTCTCATATATATATGTATTCTTTTCCTCTATATATAACTTTAAACAAAAACTTTATACACAGTAATGTGCTTTTTCTCCTTCTCTTTCCTTGCAGTTCGTTTGTGCAGAATACAGGTAAGTTGTATTTATGGCTTATCAGCTTATGATTAGAATACTACCACGCAACTGCATTGTCTGAAACTTTGTAATTCACAGATTAAAACCATATGAATTACTGTCACTGAAGCTACTATCTTCACAGATCCAGCAGCTGGAGATGTCTCTCTCGTACCCTGCATACCAACAAACCCAACCAATTTACCCATACATTTTAAGTGACTTCAGTTTCCATTCAAGGTTTCATTTACAATAACAATAAACGAGGCTCAAGGTCAAAGTCAAGTAAGAGTAGACGGACAGAGGGGGGGGATTGTTGTAGACAGAGGCAAGAGAGAGATGGACAGAGAGAGGGGAGGAGAGTATGGAGTGAGAGAGGGGAGGACATGATGGATAGAGAGAGGAGAAGGAGGTGATGGACAGAGAGGAAGAGGATGAGGAGGAGATGGGCAACTGTGAAGCACTGATGGGTTCCCTAGTATGGTAAACAAATGTGTTAAAATGGTGGATCAATGCAAGCAAAAATTTAATGCCCCTGATTCGGAACATATTTCAAAATATACGATGGTGTTTGAGAAATCTTATCAACTGAACTGGTCAACAGAGATATTTACAGTTTCCAAAGTGCAATGAACAAACACAAGAACTTACATCTTAAAGGGCAGTGAAAGTGAAGATATTTCTCTTAGGTTTTTACACAGAAGAATTACAGAGAAGCTCTAAACCAGATGTGGTTCTCATAGAACATGTCACAGAACATCAGGGGAACAGGACTTCAGTTAAATGTGTTGGCTTCTAAAATTCATTAAAAAATTTCATAGGGTGTTCATGCAGAATATGATACCAAGGGCAAAGTGGAAAACTAAAGAATGCTGGACTGTAAACCTACATGTTGCAGGGGCATTTCATATTCAATTTGCTGCATACATAAAAAATGGAATAAAATCTACTAGTCTGACTCATTCAGTGATTTAAATCCATCACAAGAATTGTGCCACAATTTTACCAACAACCACATGTTCTACAGTGTTTGATGCCATCAAGACTCTGATACATATCTCATTTGATATTCCTGACTATGGCCCTCTTGATAACCGTACGTGTGTCAGTTGATGTTTAGATGTGATGTCATACCTTCTGACTTTAAAAGAATGGTCATAATTATTAAGCACATATTTTATTAGCAAATTTTATTACATCACCTGTGTGCTTTAATAGTTTAGTTCCTTGAGTTTCTGCGCATAAATTTAATATCTAATAGCCTCTGTTCTTGCATTTTCATTTGCATCGGAAAGTAGACCGATTTTGTGACATATTACTAGTTCCTAATTGGGGCGAATTATTTAGTTTCACCTGAGTGCTTCGGTAGATAGGTTTTCGAATATTTGCGTATTATTAGACACAGTTCCTGTGTTTTCATCAGGATCTACAGCAGAGTTGTGCAGCATATGCCGATAGTCCGTTTATCTGATAGTTTACTTTTCCATGGTCTTTTGTATGGACAGGGACTGCAATTGTTGTGTCCGGATGCAAGCTGAGTTGGTGACACTTTGCTCTCAGCTTCGGGCTGTGACAGATTCGGTTACACAGCTTGAGGCTGCAGTGGATGGGCACCACTTGCTATGGGCCGGCCGTGGGGATCCGCCGGGCCTCCAGCATGTCCGAGTCCTCCGATCGGTCCTCATCGGTGGCCAACCCAGTTACTGCTCACACTGAGGCTGACACCTCACCTGTGGTAGAGGGGGAGGTCGCCCTGGGGTGAAGCAGGCAGCGAAAGACTTCTGAGGTGGCCGCACATAAGGCCTCTCCGGTTTGTCTGACAAAGAGGTTCCAGGTGCTGTCTGTGGCTGACACTGTCGCTGAGCCAGATGCTGTCGCCTGTCCTGTTTCAGAGGAAACCACTCAGCCTGCAAGATCCGGGCAATCACAGAGGGTGAGATTATTGGTAGTTGGGAGCTCCAACGTTTGGTGCATTATGAGGCCCCTTTAGGGACTTGGCTGACAAGAAGTGTAAGAAAACCAATTTGCATTCCGTGTGTGTACCGGGTGGAGTCATTCCAGATGTGGAAACAGTCCTTTCAGATGCCATGAAGAGCACAGAGTGCAGCCAACTCCAGGTGGTTGCTCATGTTGGTACCAATGATGTATGTCACTTTGGATCAGAAGAGATCCTCTCTGGTTTCAAGCAGCTAACAGAAGTGGTAAAGGCTGCCAGTCTTGCTGAAAGCAGTGATGACCATTTGCAGTATAGTCGACAGGACCAATTGCGGACCTCTGGTACATAGCCAAATGAAGAGTCTGAATCAGAGGCTCAGACAGTTCTGTGACCGTGTAGGCTGCAGATTCCTTGACTTGTGCCAAAGGTTAATTGGGTTTCGAGTTCCGCTGAACAGGTCAGGTGTCCACTATATGCAGGACATGGCTACACGGCTAGCAGGGGCTGTGTGGCGTGCAGTGGGTGGTTTTTTAGGTTAGAGGGTCTCGGGAAAACACAAGGAGGTCTTCAGTCAGAAAGGGTGCAGGCCATACACAGGAAGAATGTAGATACAGGAGCCACTGGTACAACAGTTGTAAATTGTCGTAGCTGTGTTGGGAAAGTACCACAGCTCCAAGCGCTAATAGAAAGCATAGATGCTTAAATCATTATAGGCACTGAAAGCTGGGTAAAGCCGGATATTAGCTCAGCTGAAATTTTTACAAAGAACCTAACAGTGTTCCGAAAGGATAAGCTAAACACGATTGGCGGTGGCGTGTTTGTTGTTGTTAGAAGTAGTTTAACTTGTCGCGAAATTGAAGTAGATACTGCCTGTGAGTTAGTATGGGCAGAGGTCATTGTTCAAAACCAGAATAAAATAATAATTGGATCCTTCTACTGACCACCCAATTCAGATGAAACAGTTGAAGAAAGGTTCAAAGAGAACTTGAGTTTGATTTCAAAGACGTACCCAACTCATACGATAATAGTTTGTGGGGACTTTAATTTATCCTCGATATGTTGGTGAAAGTACATGTTTAATTCCGAAGATACACATAAAATATCATCCAAAATTGTGCTAAGTGCATTCTCTGAAAATTATTTCGAGCAATTAGTTCATGAGTCCACGCGAATAGTAAACGGTCGTGAAAACACACTTGACCTCTTAGCAACAAATAATCCTGAGTTAATAATGAGCATCAAAACCGATTCAGGGATTAGTGAACACAGGGTTGTCGTAGCGAGATTAAATATTGTAATCCCCAAATGCTCGAAAAATAAGTGAAAAATATACCTACTCAAAAAAGCAGATAAAAATTTACGTGACACCTCCCTGAGACACAATCTCCACACATTCCCATTAATAATAAAAGTGTAGACCAGATGTGGCTTAAATTCAAAGAAATAGTATTGGCAGCAATTTAGATATCTATAACAAATAAATTAACAATGGAGCTGATCCTCCTTGGTACACAAAATGGGTTAGTACACTGTTGCAGAAACAAACATGCCAAATTTAAACTGACGTGAAATCCCCAAGATTGGCAATATTTTATAGAAGCTTGAATTTTAGTGCCGACTTCAATGCGAGATGCTTATAACAGTTTCCACAATGAAACTTTGTCTCAAAACCTGGCAGAAAATCTAAAGAGATTCTGGTCATATGTGAAGTATACTAGTGGCAAGAAACAATCAATGCCTTCTCTGTGCAATAGCAATGGAGATACTATCAAAGACAGTGCTGCCAAAGTAGAGTTAGTAAACACAGCCTTCCGAAATGGCTTCACAAAAGAAGACAAAGTAAATATTACAGAATTCTAATCAAGAAAAGCTGCCAACATGAGTAACGTAGAAGTAAATATCCTCTGAGTAGTGAAGCAACCTAAATCACCTAATAAAAGCTAGTCTTCTGGTCCTGACTGTATACCAATTAGGTTCTTTTCAGAGTATGTTGATGCATTAGCTCCATACTTAACAGTCATATACAACTATTTGCTTGACGGAAGTTCTGTACCTAAAGACTGGAAAGTTGCACAGGTCACCTCAATATTCAAGAAAGGTAGTAGGAGTAATCAACTAAATTACAGGCCCATATTGTTAGCATTGATATGCAGCAGGATTTTGGAACATATATTGTGTTTGAACATCATGAATTACCTCGAATAAAACAGGCTATTGACACACAGTCAATATGGGTTTAGAAAACATTGTTCCTGTGAAACACAACTAGCTCTTTATTTGCATGAAGTGTTGAATGTTATTGACAAGGGATTTCAGATCAATTCCATATTTCTGGATTTCTGGAAGGCTTTTGACACCATACCACACAAGTGGCTCACAGTGAAATTGTGTGCTTATGGAATATTGTCTCAGAAATGTGACTGGATTTGTGATTTTCTGTCAGAGAGGTCACAGTTCGTAGTAACTGACAGAAAAACATTGAGTAAAACAGAAGTGATTTCTGGCAGTCCTCAAGGTAGTGTTATAGGCCCTTTGCTGTTACTTATCTATATAAAGGATTTGGGAGACAATCTGAGTAGCTGTCTTCGGTTGTTTGCAGATGATGCTGTCGTTTATCAATTAATAAAGTCATCAGAAGATCAAATCCAACTGCAAAACGATTTAGAAAAGATATCTGAATGGTGCGAAAAATGGCAGTTGACCCTAAATAACAAAATGTGTGAGCTCATCCATATGAATGCTAAAAGGAACTCATTAAATTTTGGTTACACGATAAATCAGTCTAATGTAATAGCCACAAATTCAACTCAATACCTAGGTATTACAATTATGAACAACTTAAATTGGAAGGAACACATAGAAAATGTTGTGGGGATGGTTAACCAAAGGCTGCATTTTATTGGCAGGACACTTAGAAAATGTAACAGACCTACTAAGGAGACTGCCTACACTACAATTGTCCATACTCTTTTAGAAAACTGCTGCACGGTGTGGAATCCTTACCATATAGGACTGATGGAGTGCATCAAAAAAGTTCAAAGAAAGGCAGTACGTTTCGTATTATCATGAAATATGGGAGAGAGTGTCACAGAAATGATACAGGATTTGGGCTGGACATCATTAAAAGAAAGGAATTTTTCATTTTGATAGAATCTTCTCATGAAATTCCTATCACCAACTTTCTCCTCCAAATGTGAAAATATTTTGTTAACACTGACCGACATAGGGAGGAATGATCACCACAATAAAATAAGGGAAATCAGAGCTTGTATGTAAAGATATAGGTGTTCATTCTTTCAACGCGCTATACAAGACTGGAATAATAGAGAATTGTGAAGGTGGTTTGATAAACCCTCTGCAGGCATTTAAATGTGACTTGCAGAGTACCGATGTAGATGTAGAAATTACTTTCCACCAACATATCTAGGCAAGGGTCCTGGAGTATTGCACTGATCAATCTTGACACATACAACCAATTTCCTACTATCCACAAGGCAAACAATAAACTACGTCTAGGAGTTGGTAAAGTTGTGGAAATATGCCCGGCTCATATGATATTGATGATTTAAATGAATGTATAAAAAATTCATCTGTAAAAGAGTGCAAGTTACATGCAAATGTTAATATGTGTAAAATGAAAATAAAAATGGTAAAACAGACAACAGACTTTAGCCATGAGGGTTGCATATGCCCACTACAAGCCTTCTCAAGGATTTACATTTTGGAGAAGAATTCTGATAAATTTTAAGGATCAGAACAACCTGTGGATGTACAAGCAGTTAGCATGATTAGTGTCAAGCATACCATCGCAATGAATCTGAATCTTCACTACAAAGGCCCAGGATACAAAATTGTCGAGATGTGCCAAGCAAACTGATACACCTGCCAGTGACTTGGCAGGCACCAGACCATCTCAATTTGAATACTGTTGACCGGGACAAGAATACAGTTGATTTTTTACAAGAGACAATTGTCATACCACTTCCCATTAAACAGCATGGTACAAAAGGGATGCACACAACCTCCAGTACATCACATCATTTCAGAAGCTCAATGTTGTAACATGGGAGAATTACAGGTTCCTTAAACTGATAGGATTGAAACCACATAGTGATGTCACTCAATATAATGGCTCCAGTTCGTGAACCATTTGCTAGGAATATTTCTCTCATAAGCCTTTTGCTTCAGCAACATTTAATAATAATGATGGGATAAGAATTCTCATTCTACACACACGATGGTTTAACAATTGCGAGCAACATTTTCCTATACTTGGAAGGGAAATTTGAGAAGAAAGAGGGAGGCCCTATAACAGCTTCCAGCTTACATGTAATATTTTTGCCTTTATCTGTCAAGAAATACGATACTAACTGGGTGGCATTGAAGTCGATCATCAAAACATATGTTTCTGTGTCAACTTTGGACTTGAGGAGGATGGTACAAACACAGATGAATAAGTCTCTGCTTTAGAGTATGTATCCCACCAAAAATGTTTATGGGGAGTGTTTAGGATACAAGACACATCATGAACGCTAAGTAAGAACTAATTTTGGTTTGAATTACAACAGATAACTCAATATAAGAGCCTAAGCCTAAAGAGAATAAAAGACCATCAGATAAATTGGTATAGGAAATGCCTCATATTCGTGTGACAGGGGAAATGCCTCATATTCTTGTGACAGATAAAGAACACTTGAATTTTTTATGGGTATTGAAATCAGAAGTTTAATTACCAAGAAGTTTATATTCATAGGAACTGTTTGAATATTCAGTTCTACAGCAGTTCAACTAGAACTGCAATGATTCATTATACTGGCTCTCTAGACGGGATGCGATGTCTGAAAAAGTATTCGAGTGTGTTCAACAATTGTAAACTAACCAAAGCCAAAGTGTACTTAATTCTGAATTCTACCTATATGATAATTTGCAATTTGACTGTGGTACTAACACTCATGGCCTACTCTCTGACATGTGTACAAGGTTTCACTCCAATTAGATACATCGTGCAAAGCAAAATGAAAGTGAAATCAGGACTAAGAGACATATGTGTTGAATTTGAATCATCAGATAATTTCCCCAGGTACCACAGATCCACAGCATTTCACAATGACACCTTCAAGTGTGAACATCGTTGCTGACACACAGGGTTTCTACAACAAATGAGGAAAATTTGTATTTAAATATATCATCTTTACTGTATTCACAAATGTTGGACATGTAATAATGACATTCTCTGCAAGTGTGACACAATCCAATTGTTCAGAAAAGTAATGCGTGCCAAGACAAAAAATCACATCGTGGTCAGCACATTGTCACCACAGGAAATACTGGACCATCCCAGGAATTGCTTACAACGATATAATGACATCCGTCCAAATCTTTGTACACAAAGACAATGTCATTTACGTCAAAGTTAATGAAAAGGTGTTG
Source organism: Schistocerca piceifrons (assembly GCF_021461385.2). Classification (NCBI taxonomy): domain Eukaryota; kingdom Metazoa; phylum Arthropoda; class Insecta; order Orthoptera; family Acrididae; genus Schistocerca; species Schistocerca piceifrons. The sequence goes on from NC_060148.1 coordinate 154,613,134, forward strand.
TGGATATGTAATTATAAGAATGCTTCAGTTAGCAACTGGGAATAGCATCCATCTGATAAACAGGTGTATGAATTTGAGTGACCAACAAATGATATTTTCTTTTTCAAATAAGCTTCGTATTTAATCAGTTCAATATCCTTCTAAATCCTCCTCCACCAACAGGTTTCAACATGTGTGCAGACAGGGAATTATTCACAGTAAGTATTTATTTTCATCCAGAAACATTTAGGTTTCCCATCCAAAATAGTAGAGTTTTAGATGTGGCTTCTACATGTCTTTGGAATCAGCAACAGTCTCCTGCTGCCTCTTTCCGACACACTATCCAACCCATTCTGAATGCAAACTTCCATGTATTTATTGCACAAACTGAGGTGCACACCTCATACTTAAAGTTCACTTTTTTCTTCATCACTGCACTCATGCTGGATAAAAACCACCCAACATTTATGTCTCAGCCCTTTAGATAATAATGTAACACTGGACAGTGCATACAGACACAGCTGTGTCCTACGCACTCAAAGGAAGAACTCTAATAATGAATTCAAGATATCCAGACACTGTCGCCACCAATACAATATCGATACCTCTGAACTTCTAACCCAGCATACAAAGTGCATTTTGGGCCTGAAGACAGCAAACTGAAATGCTAACACTGGAACCCAAAATAAAATTAAATAACTTCTCAAATATGTACGGCTATTTGGCAATCTTTCTCGATAAAAGTTTTTGAATAGGTCTATGGCAGCAGCATGTCACAGCATTGCTGCAATCCTTTACTTGACTAAAGTAACATCAAGTACATAGGAATGCGCAGATATTTAAAATACCCTCTTGATTTTTGGTGGTTTAAGATATCTTCTATAAAAACAATAATGATATATATATATCTGTGTGTGTGTGTGTGTGTGTGTGTGTGTTGGGAGGGGGGAGTGCAAGCTGGTTATCTACTGAGGGATGAGGCTCACTCTCTCCCCTCCATTCCACTCACTGACCCGAAACTAAAAGGACTGTAGGTAAAACATTGCCATCAATTAGGTCTCAAAAACAAAGAAAGCAGGCAAGGCCTGTTGATGCTAAAGGAGCTGGATTGGCTAAAAGGCTGTAAGGAGTCACTGAATATATCAATGCAGAGTGCAAAGCAGATGGCAGTCCTCCAGGGCTCTTACTACAGTGAGAGTATTTCCCTCCACATTTGCGATAAACACTAACATAAAGCTTAACAGAACTTCAAACTGGGGTAAAATCTGCTTTCTCTAATGTCTTAGAATTCATCCAATACTTGCTTCACCATGTCAGTATTTCATCAATATATGGGTTAATGTGAGGAGGGGTACCCAGATGGATCCTCTTGCCATAAGAGAAAATCATTACCAAGCCTTGTATGTGTGATCAACAGACTGCATAAAGTGGCCAAATTCTTTCCTCAAAGTTCAGCAGTGATTTTCTTTCTTCATTCTGATTTTACTGAGGGTAGTAAAATTTTACCAATCAAACTCTCTTCCTGTTATGATTAGATTCATTTCTTGGTGTATTAGGTCAGTACCAGGTATCCTAATGCCTAGTAATTCACTCACAGTTGCTTCCTCAGCAAGATGAGCTGTGAGCTGCTTACGAGCCTAGGAGTGTGCCTCGGTAAGCACATGAAAGTGATGGCAGCATCCAATGGAGGAGGTTAATAGTAGATCCTGAACACTGACAGGCATTGCCTTGCATAGTGATGGCTAACAGATTGAAGACAGCTCTATGAGTCAAAGACCAACAGCGACTTTTTGGCTACAATGTGTTATAGGGCTTTGGTGACAATTGCCCGCTCAGCAGTGAACGCACTTGGCAGAGACCAGAGTTTGTTATTACTACTGTACACAAACACACACTCAACTCTACAATAGTTCTATAGCCATCTGTGTACATGGTTTCTGAATTAATATACCCATGAAGGATTAAAAGAAACAGTCACCTACAGACATTAAGGTGTGTGTTCCCTTCAGGTCCATAGAGCAGGTCGAGGTGTATGTTTGAGCTAGCTATGCACTACGGAGTAGTTCGAGGAAAGGATCTGTGCCTACAGTTGATTGGAGGTATCTAAAGACAATTCCTCAATATTTCCCAGTTGTTCTACTACCCCAGAGACATTTCACTTAAAGTCTAGACTTCTGATTGCCAGAGGCAGATGGCAGGGATCACCAGGTGCCTACCCAATCATTATTACATAATTAAATAGAAGTTCCTGATGCTTAACTTGCAATAGCAGTAGCATGCTTCTGCCAGAAGGCCTTCAATGGGACCTGTGCAAGAGGCTCGTTGCCAGCTTCGTACCACTACTGTGGACAGAATCTAGTCAAATACCAATGGTGTTGCAAATCCGTGTGTTATACACCCTTAACCTAAATGGGATAAGATGAAGGATTTCTAGAATTTTGACAGAACTGTAACGATACAGTCACCTTAGCACAAGGTTCCATTATGGAATATTAGAGCGATCTTAGAGTGTTGAATTTTTATAGATAGTAATTTTATTTGGCACCCATGTGATAACCATTTTAGTTTCTTGTCAAAAACGCCTCAGGTGTGAAACAACTCCACCACTTCTTCTACCTGATTATTTGAGATACGTTTAAGATGTGGATACCAAATTCAGATACTATAGAGCTGTATCTACATCTACATAAACCCTCTGGAAGCCATCATATGGTGTGTGGCAGAAGATACCCCATACAACTACTAGTTTTTTCCCTTCGTGTTCCACTCACAATATATGTCTCCGTACGAGTCCTGTTTCTTGTATCATATCTTCGTGGTGCTTACATACAATGTATGTTGGGAACAGTAGAATCGTTCAATAGTCAGCTTCACATGCCAGTTCTCTAAATTTTCTCACTAGTGTTTTTCAGACAGAATGTTGCCTTCCCTTCAGAGATTCCGATTTCAGTTCTCGAATTCTCTGTAACACTTATGTATTGCTTGAACCTACCAGTAACACATCTAACAGCCCCTCCTGTGAACTGCTTCAATATCTTCCTTCCTTACAACACGGTGTCCGCCCCTGATAGCTGAGTGTTCAGCATGACGGAATGTCATACCTAACAGCCCCATTGACATACAAGTCGCCGAAGTGGTGTCAACTCGAAAGACTTGCACCAGGCGAACAGTCCACCTGACAGGAGGCTCTAGCCACACGGCATTTACATTTTATCTGACATGGTATGGATCCCCAACACTCTAGTAGTACTCAAGAATAGGTTGCACCTCTGTCCTATATGCAGTCACCTTTACAGGTGAACCACTCTTTCCTAAAATTCGTCCAATAAGCCAAAGTCGACCATTCGCCTTCTCTACCACAATTCTTGCATGTTCATTCCATTTCAGATCACTTTGCAATGTTAGGCCCAGATATTTAAATGACTTGGCTGTAGCAAGCAGGACACTAGTAATACTGTAACTCAACATTTCAGGTTTGTTTTTTCCATTCATCTGCATTTGACCGTCATTCATTACACCAACCAGAAATATTGACTAAGTCATCTAGTATCTTCCTACAGTAACTCAACTTTGAGGAAAACATATTGTGTTCTTTTACTTATGAAATCTTCGAGCCACTCACACATCTGTGAACTTATTCCATGTGCTCATACCTATGGCAACAGCTTGCAATGCAGCAATGTACCAAATCTAGAAATATGGAATCTGTCTGTTGCCCTCCATCTACAGATTGCAGTAAGTCATCTGACAAAAGGACAAGCTCAGTTTCTCACAAGCAATCCTTTCTAAACCCATGCTGATTCTTGGACACAAGCTTCCCAGGCTCAAGAAAGTTTAATATGCTCAAACTTAGAATATGTTCATGGATTCAGCAACAAAACGAAGTTAGGGATATTAGTAGGGAATTTTTTGTGTCTGTTCTTTTACTCTTCTTATTTACTACTATCACCTGTGCTCTTCTCCAGTCACTTGGAACTTTGTGATGAGCCAGAGATTCACAATAAATGCAGGCTAGGTAGAGGCCAAATACCATAGAATACTCTTTGTAAAACCAGATTGGGATTCCATCCAGACCTGGTGATTTATCTTCTTTCAAACCTCCCAGCTGTTTCTCTACGCTAGAGATGCTTATTACTTTGTCATCTTATGAGAGTCAGTCTGATGCTCAAATGAGTGTATCTTTGCATGATTCCCCTGTGTGAACGATTTCTTGAATGCATAATTTAAAACTTTGGCTTTCGTTTTGCTATTTTCAACTGCCATGCTGGACTGGTCAACAAGGGACTGAATTAAAGACTTACATATGACTAGAACTTTCTCAGGTACTCTGCCAGAGCTTTTGCTGAGGTGTGACTGTGATAGTCGTTGTGTGCTTCATACATAGATCTTTTCACAGATGCATTAATCTCTACTAACCTTCACTTGCCACCATTTGGCATTTTCTTTTGAAGTGAGAGTGCAACAGCCTCTGTTTCCTCAGCATCTACAAAAATTTCGTTTTTAAACCATGGAGGTTCCTTTCCATCCTTCATCCACTTTCTATGCAGTTAACTCTCCAGACCATAATTTGCAATATGCTTAAACTTTGCCCATAATTCCTCTATATCCACCTTACTCAAACTAAGTATTGTCAATTCGCTCACTAAGTGAGATGCTAACAACTGCTTTTCTGCTCTATCTAGCAGAAATTCTCTCCTAGCCTCCTTTCCTGATTTATTAACTTTAGAAACCATAGTTGCTATAATGATATCAATATTGCTAATCCCTGTTTGTATACTGACATTGTCGATAAGATCCATCCTATTTATAGCTACAAGGTCTAAAATATTTCCAGTGTGTGTGGGCTGCTGAGTTAGCTGCTCAAGATAGATTTCAGAAATCATGTTCAAAAGTATTTCACATGACTGGCAGTCTATACCACCCCAATGAATCCATAGGAATCCCAATCTATACTCAGTACGTTAAAGTCGCCTCCAACTAGTCTTGCATGAAGTCAGTATTTATGCGCTACTGACAAGATTTTCTTTGAATGACTATAGAACTGTCACAGCGGAATCAGATGGCTGGTAGGAACATCCAACAATTAACATGGTTTCACCTACAACTGTTATATGGAAACAGATGACATCACTGTCACACTCAGCTTCAACCTCAATAGAGGCAATATTTTTGTCAACTGCAACAAACAATCCCCCACCTTTGTATGGCCTCCAATCTGCCTTTCCGATATACGTTCCATGACTAGCTAAATATCTCACCTTGGGTTTGAGCATAAGAACTTTCCCGGAGGGCAGTAAATATGAGAACTGTATTCAAACACTTCGACAGTTTGCTGATATTGTGACAGTTGAAGTGTCTTTATTCTGAAGGCCGTCTGGCTTCCTTTGCTGCATATCGACTGTGAGTGGTCATAAGAGCACCTCAAAGTAACATCTAGTCTAAAAAACCTTCATGTGCACTCCACAAGTAATCTGCTACCTGAGTAGCTGCTTATTTTGTGTAGTGCACCCCTGACCCATCAAGGGGAGTTCTACAAATCCTGACAAGATAATGCAGGTCTAGAAATCTGCAGCCAAGACCATCACAGAGTCGACCAAGACTTGGTTGAGACCTTCCACTTGGCTGCAAAGCAAAGGATCCTGATCAACTCTGGGAAAAATACTGCAAAGTGCGACCTCTGCTTGTACCCCACACGCGAGGCCAACAGTCTTCACTACATCTGCCAGTCACTGGAATGAGCTGTGGATGGCTTCAGGACCCAAGCGAAAGGCGTCGTTGGTGTCAATATGAGGCACAACTTGCAGATGACTGCGCCCTGCACGCTCGATAGCCACAGGCAAGGCCGCCTCAACATCTCGGATGAGGCCTCCTGACAGATGTATTGGGTGCACATTGGCTTTCTTTCCAGCCCTGAATGCTGTGCTCCTAAGGGGCCCCATAACGCTACTAGTGTTGGAGCTCCTGATAACCAGTAATCCCCCCAACCCCGTGTGCCTGCATGGGCCCTACTGAAGAAGCAGAGGAGTGGCCACCCGTCCACTCACAGGATGAATGGACGAGGCGAGGTGACCGGTCTCCACATTGGTGGTGTGGGTTTTTGTAGAGAACTGGGTGCCACTGTTCAGTATCCAGTCTCTTGAACACCTCGCTAGAGCTGACATTTTGTTATACTAGTGACGTGGAGCTGCAATGTAAAGAGAAGTCATCAACACACAGAAGTCAAAAAACCACACAGCTCACCATGAATATGATGCCACTGACAACATTTACAAAATATTAAATATTGGTGATGCATGAATGTTTTTTAACTGGATATATCAAGAGTATAAGATGGTAAAAAACTGCATTGATACTGGAGTAAATGCTGCCTGAATTGGAGAATTTGGCAGTTCATCACCCGTTTGAAGAGTTTACACATTCCATTCAACAGAGAGATAATGCTGTAGTTGTTCAAAAAATGAGGAACCTTTGCTGACCTCAAGGCTGCAATAAAGGAACTCTTTAGCCATTAGGAGGAAAATACCCCATCTTACCATACCAAATTAGAAGACTTTGAGAACATGCAGTTAATTCCCATGGCTGAGATGTTTTCATTTCTACAGACGTGTTGGAAAATAATGTAATGCACAATGCAGCTTCCATGGACCGTAGCACCACAACACCTTTGGAATCCTGTATCCTATTCCAGACAAATCTCCACTCTCCCATAAGGGTATATATGTAATATTAGTAAATATTTCTAAAAACAAAGATGATGTGACTTACCAAACAAAAGCGCTGGCAGGTCGATAGACACACAAACAAACACAAACACACACACAAAATTCAAGCTTTCGCAAAAGACAGTTGCTTCATCAGGAAAGAGAGAAGGAGAGGGAAAGACGAAAGGATGTGGGTTTTAAGGGAGAGGGTAAGGAGTCATTCCAATCCCGGGAGCGGAAAGACTTACCTTAGGGGGAAAAAAGGACAGGTATACACTTGCACACACACACATATCCATCTGCACATACACAGACACAAGCAGACATTTGTAAAGGCAAAGAGTTTGAGCAGAGATGTCAGTCTAGGCGGAAGTAAAGAGGCAAAGAAGTTGTTGAAAGACAGGTGAGGTATGAGCAACGGCAACTTGAAATTAGCGGAGGTTGAGGCCTGGTGGATAACGAGAAGAGAGGATATACTGAAGCGAAAGTTCCCAGCTCTGGAGTTCTGACACGTTGATGTTAGTGGGAAGTATCCAGATAACTCGGACGGTGTAACACTGTGCCAAGATGTGCTGGCCATGCACCAAGGCATGTTTAGCCACAGGGTGATCCTCATTACCAACAAACACTGTCTGCCTGTATCCATTCATGCGAATGGACAGTGTGTTGCTGGTCATTCCCACATATAAAGCTTCACAGTGTAGGCAGGTCAGTTGGTAAATCACGTGGGTGCTTTCACACGTGGCTCTGTCTTTGATCGTGTAGACCTTCCGGGTTACAGGACTGGAGTAGGTGGTGGTGGGAGGGTACATGCGACAGGTTTTACACTGGGAGCAGTTACAAGGGTAGGAGCCAGAGGGTACAGAAGGTGGTTTGGGGATTTCATAGGGATAAACTAAGAGGTTACGAAGGTTAGGTGGACAGCGGAAAGACACTCTTGGTGGAGTGGGGAGGATTTCATGAAGGATGGATCTCATTTCAGGGCAGGATTTTAGGAAGTCATATCCCTGCTGGAGAGCCACATTCAGAGTCTGATCCAGTCCCGGAAAGTATCCTGTCACAAGTGGGGCACTTTTGTGGTTCTTCTGTGGGAGGTTCTGGGTTTGAGGGGATGAGGAAGTGGCTCTCGTTATTTGCTCCCAGGTCGGGAGGGTAATTGCGGGATGCGAAAGCTGTTTTCAGGTTGATGGTGTAATGGTTCAGGGATTCTGGACTGGAGCAGATTCGTTTGCCACTAAGACCTAGGCTGTAGGGAAGGGACCATTTGATGTGGAATGGGTGGCCGCTGTCATAATGGAGGTGCTGTTGCTTGTTGGTGGGTTTGATGTGGACGGACGTGTGAAGCTGGCCATTGGACAGATGGAGGGCAACATCAAGGAAAGTGTCATGGGTTTTGGAGTAGGACCAGGTGAATCTGATGGAACCAAAGGAGTTGAGGTTGGAGATGAAATTCTGGAGTTCTTCTTCACTGTGAGTCCAGATCATGAAGATGTCATCAATAAATCTGTACCAAACTTTGGGTTGGCAGGCCTGGGTAATCAAGAAGGCTTCCTTTAAGTGACCCATGAATAGGTTGGCGTACGAGGGGGCCAACCTGAGACCCATGGCTGTTCCCTTTAATTGTTGGTATGTCTGGCCTTCAAAAGTGAGGAAGTTGTGGGTCAGGATGAAGCTGGCTAAGGTAATGAGGAAAGAGGTTGTAGGTAGGGTGGCAGGTGACCAGCATGAAAGGAAGTGCTCCATTGCAGCCTGGCCCTGGATGTGCGGAATATTTGTGTATAAGGAAGTGGCATCAATGGTAACAAGGATGGTTTCCGGGGGTAACAGATTGGGTAAGGATTCCAGGCATTCGAGAAAATGGTCGGTGTCTTTGATTAAGGATGGGAGACTGCCTGTAATGGGTTGAAGGTGTTGATCTACGTAGGCAGAGATACGTTCTGTGGGGGCTTGGTAACCAGCTACAATGGGGCGGCCGGGATGATTGGGTTTGTGAATTTTAGGAAGAAGGTAGAATGTAGGGGTGCAGTGTGTCGGTGGGGTCAGGAAGTTGATGGAGTCAGGTGAAAGGTTTTGTAGGGGGCCTAAGGTTCTGAGGAAGAGGAGGTGGGTCCCGCTGGGACGGAGGACAGAACTGTTCCAGGCAGGGTTCAATTTGGATAGTGTCTTGGGGAGTTGGATCATTAGGAGTAGGATTAGACAGACAATTGTTAGCCTCATTTTCTTAATCTGCCACCACAAAACCACTCCTTTTAATACACTTACACGTAGTTTTTTCGAAATTTCTCCATCCTTTAATGTGTTTTGATGGCAACACAACCACCTAACCTTTATGCACATCGTTGTCTACCAACCCAAGTTCACCACAGGATCAACGTAGCCCAGCTTTGACCAACACTTTTTCGCCTTTTTTCACACCAGAACTTTAGTTGCTTTCTAGTTCACCTTTATCTCTCCCCATATATTTTTATTTCATTTTCATTTCAGCCTCATGTTACACTTTCCACCCTCTAATACCATGTCACCCTCACAACACCCCCACAATGACCCCATTAAATTTTATTTACATTCCCTCCGCAAACATGCCTTCGCCCTAGCCAGATTACGCTCCCATATTTCATTATCTCAGGCTTGTCTGACATTTGGTATTACCCCCAAAGGCCTCACACTTAAAGTTCCAAACCCTGGCTGCAACCCTTCTATCCATCAGTCCCTATACCAGTTCCAAACTGAACAATCCATTGCCCTCACCCACCAAATCCTTCACCTACACATCAACTAAGCCAATGAACACACCCGTCAACTCCTATCCTTAATAAAAGTCCTCAATCTTTCCTCTCCCACATCCACACCAGCTGTTCAGAGCATCCTCCTACAGGCCAACCGCAAATTAGAACAGCATGCCACCCTCCACCTCAAAAAACTAACCAATCTCCTGGTTTCCCACATCCGGAAAGGCAACTCACTCACCCTTCACAACCTTTCCAGCAAACCTCAACCTCCCCTCATTGCACAGAAACCCAGTCTCTCCCGTCTACTCAATCTCCCACTTCCAGCTCCACTCCCTCCAAAATCTCAAAATTCCAATCAACACAATCTGGAACCACAAAACCCTAATTCAGTAGTTAACCTTTATTCCAAACCTCTCTCCCAATCCAAAACCTCTGTCCTATCCAAAGGCCTCACCTTCAGCCCCACTCCCAGATTCAACCAAACAGCCCTCGTCAAAGATTTACTGTTCTACACTCGTACTCTCCGCCAGAAATATCATTTTGCCACGAAGAGAAATGATCCTAATCCTAATCCTAATGATCCAACTCCCCAAGACACTATCCAAATTGAACCCTGCCTGGAACAGTTCAGTCTTCCGTCACAGCGGGACCCACCTCCTCTTCCTCAAAATCACCCTCTCCAAACCTTCCAGGAATTTCTGACTTCCAGCCTTGCCTCTCAGTCCTTCTACACTACTGGTGAAGCCCAAGCTATCCGTGATCTGAAGGCTGACCGATCCATCATCATTCTTGCGGCGGACAAGGGTTCCACGACCGTGGTACTTGATCGTTGGGAGTATGTGGCTGAGGGACTGCGTCAGCTTTCAGACAACACCACATACAAAGTTTGTCAAGGTAATCCCATTCCTGATGTCTAGGTGGAGCTTCAAGGAATCCTCAGAACCTTAGGCCGCCTACAAAACCTTTCACCTGACTCCATCAACCTCCTGACCCCACCGACTCCCTGCACCCCTACCTTCTACCTTCTTCCTAAAATTCACAAACCCAATGATCCCAGCTACCCCATTCTAGCTGGTTACCAAGCCCCCACAGAATGTATCTCTGCCAACGTAGGTCAACACCTTCAACCCATTACAGGTAGTCTCCCATCCTTAATCAAAGACACCAACCATTTTCTCGAATGCCTGGAATCCTTACCCAATCTGTTACCCCCAGAAACCATCCTTGTTACCATTGATGCCACTTCCTTATACACAAATATTCCGCACGTTCAGGGCCTTGCTGCGATGGAGCACTTCCTTTCACACCGATCACCTGCCACCCTACCTAAAACCTCTTTGCTCATTACCTTAGCCAGCTTCATCCTGACCCACAACTTCCTCACTTTTGAAGGCCAGACATACCAACAATTAAAGGGAACAGCCATGGGTACCAGGATGGCCCCCTCGTACGCCAACCTATTCATGGGTCACTTAGAGGAAGCCTTCTTCGTTACCCAGGCCTGGCAACCCAAAGTTTGGTACAGATTTATTGATGACATCTTCATGATCTGGACGCACAGTGAAGAAGAACTCCAGAATTTCATCTCCAACCTCAACTCCTTTGGTTCCATCAGATTCACCTGGTCCTACTCCAAAACCCATGACACTTTCCTTGATGTTGACCTCCATCTGTCCAATGGCCAGCTTCACACGTCCATCCACATCAAACCCACCAACAAGCAATAGTACCTCCATTATGACAGCGGCCACCCATTCCACATCAAATGGTCCCTTCCCTACAACCTAGGTCTTCGTGGCAAACGAATCTGCTCCAGTCCAGAATCCCTGAACCATTACACCAACAACCTGAAAACAGCTTCCGCATTCCGCAATTACTCTCCCGACCTGGTACAGAAGCAAATAACCAGAGCCACTTCCTCATCCCCTCAAACCCAGAACCTCCCACAGAAGAACCACAAACGTGCCCCACTTGCGACAGGATACTTTCCGGGACTGGATCAGACTCTGAATGTGGCTCTCCAGCAGGGATACGACTTCCTCAAATCCTGCCCTGAAATGAGATCCATCCCTCATGAAATCCTCCCCACTCCACCAAGAGTGTCTTTCTGCTGTGCATCTAACCTTCGTAACCTCTTAGTTCATCCCTATGAAATCCCCAAACCACCTTCCCTACCCCCTGGCTCCTACCCTTGTAACCGCCCCCGGTGTAAAACCTGTCCCATGTACCCTCCCACCACCACCTACCCCAGTCCTGTAACCCAGAAGGTGTACACGATCAAAGGCAGAACCACATGTGAAAGCACCCACGTGATTTACCAACTGACCTGCCTACACTGTGAAGCTTTATATGTGGGAATGACCACCAACAAACTGTCCATTCACATGAATGGACACAGGCAGACAGTGTTTGTTGGTAATGAGGATCACCCTGTGGCTAAACATGCCTTGGTGCACGGCCATCAGATCTTGGCACAGTGTTACACCGTCCGGGTTATCTGGATACTTCCCACTAAGAGCAACCTGTCAGAACTCTGGAGCTGGGAACTTTCCCTTCAGTATACCCTCTCTTCTCGTTATCTGCCAGGCCTCAACCTCCGCTAATTTCAAGTTGCCGCTGCTCATACCTCACCTGTCTTTCAACAACTTCTTTGCCTCTGTACTTCCTCCTCAACTGACATCTCTGCCCAAACTCTTTGCCTTTACAAATGTCTGCTTGTGTTTGTGTATGTATGGATGGATATGTGTGTGTGTGTGTGTGTGTGCGCGAGTTTATACATGTCCTTTTTTCCCCCTAAGGTAAGTCTTTCCGCTCCTGGGATTGGAATGACTCCTTACCCTCTCCCTTAGAACCCACATCCTTTTTTCTTTCCCTCTCCTTCTCTCTTTCCTGATGAAGCAACTGCCGGTTGCGAAAGCTTGAATTTTGTGTGTATGTTTGTGTTTGTTTGTGTGTCTATTGACCTGCCAGCACTTTTGTTTGGTAAGTCACATCATCTTTGTTTTTAGATATATTTTTCCCACGTGGAATGTTTCTCTCTATTAAATTCAGATCATTAATTTGAACCCAACAATTACGTTTGTAATATTAGTAATTTACACCAATTTAAAATGTTGCTTTGACTTTGACTACATTGTGTCTCACCAATACATAGAATGAAGGTAACATATTTCTGGTTATATGTATTCGAATTCACCAAAGCAACTTTGAAATCTACACTAATTTAAACTATTGTGGTGACATTGTTTCATTGGGCCTCACCAGTATATCGTATGAAGGAAACATGTTGGATTAAAAACTAAGGTACCATCATAATTTGCACACAATACAAACTACAGGCACATGGAATGAATAAAATTGTTATTGTAGTTATGGAGTAATTAGCAATTAAAGTTATGATATTTCAAGTCATCGAGAGACAGCTTTTTTTATGTTTTTTAAGTCAGAAATTGTTCATTCTCCAAACAGAAACATGACACAATGCTTTTTCAGATAGAATCAAACATGTTTATGTTTTAATTGGTGTTAGTTACTATAACTGTAATAACGACTATACAGAAATGTAAAATTTTACTCGTAGAAAATTTAATTCCTTCCTGTCTTTGTATAAAATTATTCACTGTTATTCTATGTAATTTTCTATGTGATTTGGGAAGATGTATATAAAAATTTTAATTGTTAAATATGAAAAATTCAATTAATTGTTAATTCACATTAATTGTTTAAAATCATATAAATAGAGGCGATTTGTATGTCACCAGAGGTTAGTCCTACGTCAGTCTTAAGTCTGCCTTGGACAGAATTTTTGTATTAACAGCATGTAGTCAGACTTTGTATGTTCGCCATCCAACATCTAGCATACAAAATAAAGTTCTTTGTGTACAAGAAGTAATGAACTTACTTCATTACACGATTCCCATGTGGCAATGCAGTAACATCAAGTTGAACCTAGGGCAGCATCAAGAAAAAGTACTCTGGATTACACAGGATTTTTTTTTTTTTTTTTTTTTGTGGAGGATATCCTTAATAAGATGTGGCATATTGACCATTGTTTTTCTTGTGTTAAGCAATGATACACATTCCAAACTTCAGCACAAAAACATTTGCGCCACATTATATTACAACTGAATGAAACACGTAGTAAGACAAGAGCCCCACAGTGCTTCTGAAAAATTCTTCTACTGTTGATAGATAATCAATGGAAAGTCTTGTGTCTGCTAGGATAAAATTTAATAAACAGAGTTGATGGACATGTATTTATGCACTGAAGTTTTAACTCTGTGAGAATCCATTATACTTCCATGTCTCATCTTTGAGAAAATTCCTTGTACTTCTGAGATATACATGACAACTGGTAGTGACCATACATATTGGATGCTGAATCCCCAATCTGGCTTGTTCTAGTTTGAACAGACGCTTTCTATGCAGACCATATGTCACTGGTTTTGAGGAACTTCACATTCATTCTTGTCATGTGTCATAATTAAGCACAGTCTATGAGTGAGACAGAACTTTATCAAATAATTTTGTGGAATACCTGTTCATGAATAAATCTTCAAAAAGGTAACAACTTGCTCAGTAAGACAAACTCTTAATATGCTCTAATGTCAAAATGGTGATGTACACAGGCGAAACAATACACCACAGTAATACACACAGCATATGATTTATCATTTTAAAACAAAATTACCTTGGAAACTATGTTGACATCATCTTTAGTAAAATTGCAGCAGCCAAAGCATAAAATTCCCTAAAATAAGTCATGATCAGCCTCAACTGGTGAGAAGAGGCAGAAAGTGTGTGTGTGTGTGTGTGTGTGTGTGTGTGTGTGTGTGTGTGTGTGTGTGTGTGTGTGTTGGGGAGGGGGGGGGGGTTGTGTTTGTAGTTCACTCAAACATTACACAGCCCCAAGTGCTGTGACTAACCCCATCATAAGTTTACAGGATTCAGACATAATGGCAAGGAATCAAGGTATTCATCTCTGGCACAAGAGCCAGTGATAATTTTATCATTGGTAAGAAAACCCAAAACTATTTTACAGAGCTGAATACTGCTACTGTGGCAAAGTTCGGCCCATACTAGTGAAGATGAAGTGTGAACTCTCGCTAAGCTGTTCCTAACATTTATTTTTTCCTTTCTTATTAAAAATCAATCCCACACTTAGTAAGGTTTTCTGTGGAAGAATGACATTTGAACCATTGAAGTGCCCATCTCCATGCTTTGATGGCTGCAGCAATCAGTTCTAGCCACCACACCACAAGTTTCTGATGACACTTCCCAAAGAAGCGGGAGACTGTCACTTGTAGTGTGTGAGATTTATTCTCACTTTTTCTTACACAATATCGTCAATTCCCTTCAACTGATTAAATTCAAACACTACTTTGGTGCAAAAAATTGACCAATCAGCTTTTCTGAGAGACAGCCACTGACACAGTGATAATTGTGACTGTGTTAAATAAGGGAGTGATGGTTGGGATAAAATTTGTGACCGCTAGGATATCTTTGCTGAAATAAATTTTAACTCTAGTATTGGGTGGGCAATGATCAAGTTGCGTAATTAATTTTTCTATTGTTTGACGGCTTTAGACTTATTTGTATCATCCCGTTTCTTTGTGGTATATTAGTTCAATTTATCTACTCCACAAGAATTGCTCAAATGAAGTATGTCAACCTAAACCAACTTTATTGTTGGTTTATCATTATTTCTTTACCTTTAGCTTTAGCTTTTTTTGCCTCTTGTTTAGCTGAAACTAGTCCTCATTGTCAATTACAAGGAATGACTGTTTCTGTCAGTTTTATCAAATTGAGACTCTATGAGTACTTCCATCACCTTTTTGCACTTTGATATCGTTTCCCTATGGTGAGTTGTGTAATTATGCTCAAACGCTAGAATGTAGTCAGCCATTCAGTTGATAAATATGTGGAACCATTAGAAATCACAGTAATTCATTCTTCATTTGAGATTTATTTGCAGGAGACAAACAATTTACTCTTTTACCACCCACTGAACTGTCAAACTTCTTGCATTTGAAGGCAAGGCCAGGTACTGTGTGCCCCATCTTCACTGAGATATGACGAACCATTGAAATCAATATTAAGAGCATAGTTCTCATCACTCGTACTTTTGCAATTATTACTGATTAATTGCTGCCTAGTTTTACACATAACCTGAAGTAAAATATTTGTATTCTGCTTTGGACTTTCTGCTAAGAAACTTACATTAAGGGCAGTTTCTCCCATGTACACAATTATTTGAGGAGACGGAAGTATCCTTGTCTCCGCCCCTCAGTATTCAATGAAGGATGAGGCAACATGAGTGTAGTGAATGAAATGATCTTCATTAGAACTGGAGCAGATTTGTTTCAAACCTTCACTGAGGTATCTGTTCTTACTTTCAATAAATTGAATTTTTATAGTCAAATAAGCTACATTTACTTACAAAATACTTTACTTTACGATTGCCCTCAGCTTAAGTGGGACAGAAAAGCACCCAGTATATTACAATAACTAGTAAGCTCTTAGGGAGTAATACGCACTTCGAAAAAATGGTGTCACGAAATTTTAACCCAAAAGAACTAATGTTGTGTAGGTCAACAGCGCACCATTTATAAACTATGGAAACTTGCTGCCATACACTTCGATTGACTGTGGGATTGCCCTGTTCCCGGTGGTCTGGAGAATGCGTAACTGTGAATGTTTTGCCTGCCAGAGATCACAACATATCCAAGACATCCCACACACTCGATGGTACTGTGCCAGCTTTCCACTCTGGGGGCCTCGGGGGAAATCCACCAAGGTCCCAACACATCCATTGCAGTTTCATGATAAGACGTTCAGGGAACAAACCCATCAACAGCTGTTAGTTCATGTACAGAAAGCCTTTTACAAATTGTGTCGGCACTGAAAAGAGCCTTTTTTGTAGCTAGGACACTGTTTACCAAAGCAGGTGCTCAAACTGGCGACCCTCTAAAGTGACACAAGCTTGGTAACGTCGAACGGTGTTTCGCCGAACTCTTTCAAAGATTCCTGGCATTGCCCTGATGTGATTGGTGGCATGCTGAATGTGATACCTTAATTCCTCTTCATTTGTTGGTGGTTTATATCCAGGTGGGTGAACTAGAACCTTGAAGAATCCCCATAGGAAAAAGTCTGATGGTGTGAGATCTGGTCATCAGGGCCATGTCCTACAAGCACCTCTGCCACTGAACTGGCCGTCGAAGAGTTCATTTAAATATATGCGCACAGCACGACTGTTATGTGCAGATGCCCCATCATGCTGCAACCACATGCGTAGTCAGATGTCCAGGGGAACGTCTTCTAGCAGCCTGGGTAGAGTTTCTTACTAAAAATCAAGGCAATTGGCCCCAGTAAGTTGAGGAGGTAGATGGACCGGCCAAATCAGATGGTCGCCCACAATGACTACTTAAATGTTAAATGAAAATCATTCCTGGTTTACCTGGGCGCATGTGACATGAGGATTTCCCCTTGCCCAGTAATGAACTCGTCGATAAACAACACAATGGCGGGGAAGTCAGGACCTCATGCAACACTTCACAGAAACCACCGGAAAAACCCTAGCCTGTGGTCATAGTCCGCCACAGGATTTAGGTCTTTGACAGGGTGGAAACTAAATGGATGCTGGCCGTAGTTACTCAGAACCTCCCAGACTAACTGATGAGTGACCCCCAAGTTGTGTCCAACCACTCGAGGACTTGTCGTAGGTGCTTCCTTGAAGTGCTTGAGAACAGTCTCTTCAAATGCAGCATCCTATCATGTTCGAGGTCTTCCAGCATCATCACGATATCCCACTAATGAGTATGTTTCACTAAGTTGCTGGTCAATTGCTGTAAACATCTGGGGGTGTGGGTGGCATCTTGCTGCATACGGTTCCTCACACAACTGTCGAGCTTCATGCGCATTACCACTGGCTAGTCCATAGACAAAACTCATATCTCGTTGTTCCTCAAATCAATACTGTGCTGCCATGCTTACTGCATGACTAAATCACAGGTGATATTTGTGTGCTCTGAAGCGAAGCTTATGTGTGAATGCCTCCGATGTGAGGTGGAGACAAACAATAAGACCGATTCGACGTGTGTGTATCACATGGTGGCAGTGACGGGGCGAGGTGTGTTTGTATGTGTGAACCGACAACCATAGCACTGCCCGTCAACCGATGAACAGCAACAGGGCAATCCCACAGCCAATTGGAGAATGTGGTGCCAAGTTTCCATAGTTTAAAAAGGATGCGTTGTCGACCTACACAACATTAGTAATTTTAGTTCCTATTGGCATCAGCTATCTAGGGTTAAAATTTTGTGACACAACTTTTCTCCATCCTGCTGAAATTATCAAGAAACTGCTTACTAGACAATGGACTTATTTTGCCTGAGTCATGATCATGGCAAAGAAGTCAAAACAACATCTGAGGGATCATCATATGGACAATCTTCTGGGAGAGTATGCCAAACAGTGAGAATAGCTGCATAGTTACTTTTACATGGCACTGTGAAATATATGCTGACGAAAACAAAGGTTTTTTAGTGAACTACTAAATAACGTACATTAAACTCAAGATATCACAGAGATGAGAAGACTAACCTGAAATGTGTGTGCAGAATCATTTTGAAAACCAGGTTAATATTTTAAGAAGATTATATGCTAAAAAATCAAATTTTTCAGATGTAATATCAATATCAATGCTCCTCCCCATCCTCCTCCTCCTCCTCCTCCTCCTCCTCTTCCTCCTCCTCCTCCTCCACCACCGCCACCACTTAAACTTACCACCAATGTCTGAGGTGTATTAGTTCTTCTCGTGACAACCGATCGCTTCTTATTTCCATACAGATTATCATTGATTTTTGCATCTTGACAATTTGTGTCCAAGTCAACAATGCCATTATCTTCATCACTTGAGTCTTCACTATCACTAATAACATTGAAACTTCTTTCAGCTGTCAGAAAATGATTCTTTGTAGTTGTAGCTGTGTTGCTACATTCTGGTTTATTTCTTTTGGGGATTACACAATTAGTTCTTTCTTCTTCTAAACGTGGCTGATTTCCAGTACTTTTAGTATCACATTTTTCATTTATAGCATTATTAGAACCAAGTCCATGAACTGTATCTGTGAACTTATTGTTGGCAGGTAAGGGCGAAAATGCAGAATTCCTCTTTTGAGTTTTGTTTCTGAATTCCTCACAACTACTTTCTTGTGATGATTGTCCAGGGGCTTTTGGGAGGAGGAACAGCTGTCTAAAATAGCTGCATTGTCATTTCCCTTCCACTGAAAATCTTGTGGTTCTCCTGATTATCAGGCATAAAACAAAAAAAAAAAAAAAGATTAAAACTGAGGTGATTATAATGGAGTAGTCAACTTAAGGCATGAATGTAAAACAATCAAAAAGAAATAAAATAATTAATTATTGGAATTATCATATCATTTACAATGTGATATAAATATTTATGTACAAGACTTAAATGACAAACAAGCAAATCTGTGAAACTAAAACTCTTAACTGGTAACTAAGTCAGTTAAATGAGTTTAAAATGAACTAACACAACACAAAATATGGCAGAAAAAGAAAGCAAGCTTTCTCAGAATCTATATAAGGATAACCACTAACCATATAGGTAAGGTACTGAATAGACAACATGCACATACAACGAGACTGGAAATGTTGTTGTGTTTTTGGACAATGTTCTTCTTAGCATTCAATGTTCTCCTTCTAAGCTGATGAAAAACACAGACCCATTGACTCAAACATGCACAGCTATGTTGACCCAATTGATTGCATAACCCTAAGGCAGCAGCCCAATGGTGTTGGGAGTTCTGTTGGATGGAGAGGGTGGGAGGAGTAGTGAGGGTGAAAGGCAGTGGGAGGAAAAGGCAACAATGGAAAGAGATAGGTATGCAGAAACAGAAGACCCACCCATGAGCAGACACCACAGTTTGTGCAATAACCAAGAAGTCAAGCCTGTTGCGCTCAGCAACATGTTCTGCTACTGGATAGTCAATTTTGCTGTTTGTTATAGTTTTAGATTGGTTATTATTCAAGTGTCATGTTTACATAAAAATCTGTACCAAAGTCACAGCTGAGTTGGTATACAATATGACTGCTTTCACAGATGACCCTGTCTCTGATAGGGTAGCATATGACTGTTGGGGTGGGATGTTCTACTGCTACACTCTGCGGACCACTGTGAAGAGCACTGTACTATATAAGCTTATTTCTATTCCATTCCCACATGGAGCACAGGAAGAATGATTGTTCACAAGCCTCTGTGTGTGCTGCAATAAATTTAATCATGTCATGACAATACCTATGGGAGCAATCTGTAGGAGTTTGTAGTATATTTGAAAGAGTCAAAATTGATAGCAATTCTAGCAACTTTGTTAGAAGACTTTCTCAGGACTCTAAGGCTGCCAGTTCAGTTCTTTCAAAATCCATGACTCTCTTCTGTGGATCAAACAAACCTGTGACCATTCATAAAACAAGCCTGTGACCATTCATACTGCCCTTCTCTGTATGCATTCAATATCCCCTACTAGTCCTAATTGGTAAGGGTCCCACACAAGCAATATTCTAAGATGGGTCACACAATTGATTTTTAATCTATCTCCCTTGTAAACTAATTGCATTTTCCTACTATTCTACCAAAAAACTGAAGTTTGCTACCCGCTTTACCTACGACCGACCTTATGTCATTTTCCCTTTCATGTCCTACCAAGTGTTACACACGGGTATTTGTGTGAGTTTACCAATTTCAACTATGATTCACTGAAATTATGTTCATCTTATACTATGTTACTATGTTACTTTTTTATTTTGTGAAGTGCACAATTTTACATTTCCGAGCATTTGAAGAAAGTTGTCAATCATTGCACCACTCTGAAATCTTATCATGGCCTCAGTGAATATGTTTGCAGCTTCCTTCAAACTATATTTCATTGTAGATAACTGCATCATTGAAAAAAGTTGAGTTTATATTAATATTGTCTGCAAGGTCATAAATATGCAACATGGACAGCAAGGGACCCAACACACTTCCCTGGGGTACATCCAAAGTTACTTCAGTTCTATATTTGTCAATAGTTCTCTATCCAAGATAACATGCTGCATCCTTCTTACTAAGAAATCTTCAATCCAGTCACAAATTTTGCCCTGTACACCACATGATAGTACTTTTGTCAAGAAATGTAGGTGTGATATTGAATCAAATGCTTTTTGGAAATCAAGAAATACTGTACCTTTGATGGCTTTTAGAACATTGCATGAGAAAAGCATGTGCTGATTTTCATATGATTATGCTTTCTAAATTCATTCTAATTAGCATGGAGGAGGTTGTTCTGTTCAACAGCTCTTATACGTGGGTTCAGAATATGTTGTAAGTTTCTGCTATAAATCAATGTTCAGGATACTGGACAGTAATTTTGTGGATCACCTCTGCTAACTTTCTTATAGACAAGTGTAACCTATGCTTTCTTCCAGCTACTGGGTATGGTTTTTTGTCTGAGAGAACCACTATAGGTTGTAGTAACAGAGGGACTAACTCAGATGAAAATTGGGCAGAATTTGAAAGGTACTCAACCGAGCCCTGGAGCTTTGTTCAAATTTAATGATTTCAGCTGTTTCTCAATGTCACTGAAACTAATACCATTTCACTCATCTCTTCAGTGGTATAAAGATTTAACTGGTGCAATACTCCTGTGTTTGCTTTTGTAAATGAACATTTGAAAACAGAGTTAAGAATTTTTGCTTTTGCATTACTACTCTCAATTTCAGTTCTCGTCTAGTCTGCAAGTGACTGGATGCTAACTTTTGTGCTACTAAAAGCCCTGTCTGAGAGAACGACTATAGGTTGTAGTAACAGAGGGACTAACTCAGATGAAAATTGGGCAGAATTTGAAAGGTACTCAACCGAGCCCTGGAGCTTTGTTCAAATTTAATGATTTCAGCTGTTTCTCAATGTCACTGAAACTAATACCATTTCACTCATCTCTTCAGTGGTATAAAGATTTAACTGGTGCAATACTCCTGTGTTTGCTTTTGTAAATGAACGTTTGAAAACAGAGTTAAGAATTTTTGCTTTTGCATTACTACTCTCAATTTCAGTTCTCGTCTAGTCTGCAAGTGACTGGATGCTAACTTTTGTGCTACTAAAAGCCCTTACCTATGAGTATATTCCATATTTCATTTAGCATTTCTATCTGCAGCCCTATGGTTTCTTTTACACACATTATCCAGTAGTCTGTTTCTTTAAAAGATTCTTTACAGTGACTGTATACCATAGAGGATCTCTTACATCATAAACTGTTATACTGGGTATATAACTTTCCAATTTACAGTCAACTATTCTTTTAAACTCGAGCCATAATTCCTATACATCTCTCTGTCCTGTGCTGAAAGTTTCCAGTTCCTCACTGAGATATGATACTACTGCCTCTCTGTCTACTGAACATATAGGAAAAGATAGATTGCTACGTATCGTAAAAATGACATGTTAAGTTGCAGACAGTCACAATTAAAAGATATGTAAATTAAAGGGGTATCACTGCTGTTAGCTGCAGTGAAACATTAAGCAGAATCAACGGTGATATTCATCATTTCAGAGCACTATTAAACGAAGGCAGATGCTGAGCTAAAAATGTGGTTAAGTTGTTTTAGTCTAGAGTAACAATGGGAGCATTCCACAGCAACAGGTTCAGTGGAGTGGTTCAAGGATTAGGGCCATATGTGGATATGCAACAGGAGATATACAAGGCTATTACAAATGATTGAAGCGATTTCATATATTCACTGTAGCTTTATTCATTGACATATGGTCATACACACTACAGATACGTAGAAAATCTCATAAAGTTTTGTTTGGCTGAAGCCGCACTTCAGGTTTCTGCTGCCAGAGCGCTCGAGAGTGCAGTGAGACAAAATGGTGACAGGAGCAGAGAAAGCGTATGTCGTGCTTGAAATGCACTCACATCAGTCTGTCATAAGAGTGCAACGACACTTCAGGACGAAGTTCAACAAAGATCCACCAACTGCTAACTCCATTTGGCAATGGTAAGCGCAGTTTAAGGCTTCTGGATGCATCTGTAAGGGGAAATCAACGGGACGGCCTGCAGTGAGCGAAGAAACGGTTGAACGCGTGTGGGCAAGTTTCACGCATAGCCCGTGGAAGTCGACGAATAAAGCAAGCAGGGACTTAACCCCATGCGATTTCTTTCTGTGGGGTTATGTGAAAGATTCAGTGTTTAAACCTCCTCTACCAAGAAACATGCCAGAACTATGAGCTCGCATCAATGATGCTTTCGAACTCATTGATGGGGACATGCTGAGCTGAGTGTGGGAGGAACTTGATTATCGGCTTGATGTCTGCCGAATCACTAAAGGGCCACATATCGAACATTTGTGAATGCCTAAAAGAAATTTTTGAGTTTTAGTATGTGTGTGCAAAACATTGTGAAAATATCTCAAATAATAAAGTTATTGTAAAGCTGTGAAATCGCTTCAATCATTTGTAATAACCCTGTACTTGTAGACTAGGTTTGCAATGGAGTGACTGTGAAGGTTCTGCCAGCATACCATAGGGGCGCATTGCCTGTCACTCCAGGTATGATATCAACATGTGGTCATGTTCTATGGCAGGGGATGGCTGCTAACAGAATAAGGTACTGTTGATGGTTTGTAGTCTCAGTGACAGAGGTTCTCATAGAGCCATCGGAGAGATGGAGATTGTTGTCCAGTACAGTGGCACGCCAAGTTAAAGAGGACCGTGTGAATGGAAGAGGAAAGAAAGCCTGGATGCTGTGGAAGAATGAGGATATAGTGTCTTGCCCAGATCAGATCAGATCAGATCATAATGATATCATCAACAAAGACGGACATGACAAGGGCATAGGATTTTTGGGTGGCTAGTAAGGCTTCCTTTAATGACCCATAAACAGACTGGTATGTTATAGACTGGTAGCATTTTAACTTTTCTGTGGTTTCCTTAAATTACACTGACTGACCACATTAAGGGGTGCTGTCAAAGAGTGGTACGTGCTTCAGTGGCAGCTTCTCAACTACCGAAAGTACCGCATGTCAAAGCATGTCAACGATGATCTGAGCATTTTATAAGTAACACAGTATCGAGTGTTACCGAGTGGCAGATTTTGATTTCACAGGTATGTGCTTTTGAACAAAGGGGCTTTACACTGAAGTGACAAAAGTAATGGGATAGCAATATGCACAAATACAGATGGCAGTAGTGTTGTGTACAAAGGGTATAAGTGGACAGTGCACTGGTGAAGCTGCCACTTGAACTCAGATGATTTATGTCAAAAGGTGTCCAATGAGATCAGGGCTACAGGAGATGAATTAACAGACTTTATATGTGGAGTGGTAGTTGGAGCTAGACATACGGGATACTCCATTTTGGAAATAATTACATAATTCAATTTTCTGAAATCCACAGTGTCGAGACTGTGCTGAGAATACAGAATTTCAGGCATTACTTCTCAATGAGCACAATGCACTGGCCAACTGCCTTTACTTAACAATTGAGAGCAGTGATGTTTGAACAGAGCTGTCAGTGCCAACAGACAAGTGACACTGTGAGAAATTACCACAGAAATGAATGTGGGATGTACGATAAACATACGCATTAGGACGGTATAGCAAAATTTGGCATTAATGGACTCTCACAGCAGATGACCAACACGAGTGGGGCCTTTGCTAATGTCACAAAATGTGGCTTGTGAAGACACTGGTTAGACCCTAAATGACTGGAAAACTGTGGCATAATCAGACGAGGCCCAATTTCAGTTGGTACAAACTGGTGGCAGGATTCGAGTGTGGTGCAGACGCCATGAAGTTGTGGACCTGAGTCATCAACGAGGCACTGTGCAAGCTGGTAGTGGCTCCATAATGGTGTGGGCTGTGTTTACATGGAATGGACTGGACCCTCTGGCCCAACTGAATTGATCATTGGCTAGAAACGGTTACGTTCGGCTACTTGGAGAACATTTGCAGAAATTAATGGACTTCATGTTCTCAAACAACAATGGAATTTTTATGGATGACAATTAACCATGTCAATGGGCCACAATCATTCTGTACAATTCGAGTAAACAATCTGGCCACACAGAGCACCCAACACGAATCCCATTGAACATTTATGGGACATAATGGAGAGGTCAGTTCATACACAAAATCCTGCACCGGCAAAATGTTCACAATTATGGATGGCTACAGCAGCAGCATACTTCAATATTTCTGCAGAGGACTTCCAATGACTTCTCGAGAATGTGCCACATTGAGCTACTGCATTACACCAGACAAAAGGAGGTCTGACACAATATTAGAAGGTCTCCTAAGTCTTTTGTCACCTCAGTGTATTTTGGTTATTGTGCTGTTTCTGTTCACCCTAATCTTCCATCCAACAACTCTTTATTTACACAATCCCTTCAACAACAAGTTTCATAAACAAGGCATAAAGTAATATGTACCCAACCATTTTCTCTTTTCTAGTTATAAAGGTCTTCACTAGTCATATTTCTTGCTGACTCACTGCTGGACTTAGTTCCTTATTCAATCAGTCTCCTGTTTTTCAATAAACTCCCTTGGAACACCAAAATTTACAGGCTGTAATAATTTTTTTTCTGATTTTCCATCATACATGCTATTCTCTAAACAGACTTTCATTAATCTTTGTCTGATCTCTGCATATGGGGAAGCATTCAAATGGTGTCCCATTTTTATCTTATGGGATCAAATTGCTTAGGTCATCGATCCCTATGATGTTCCACAATTCTACATAATTTGATCAGCAATATATAGCCACAATTTGATATGCCTGTCTAACAATCATCCTGAAACATTAAGCAAGACGAGTTGAAAGAATTACCATCCTTTCTCATAATTGATCTTTGGACAGCTGAGTAAAGGACTATGAAGTGACTGTGGGACAATGAATGAGACAACACTTTTAGCCATGCTTTGATTATGTCAATCTTTCAATCTGATTCAGACAGAATACTTTCCATCATATATATCACATGAAAACATCTTCAAAGATTTTTTGATATCTGTTGGGCACACTGTGAGAAAAATGAGAAATGTTTTGTCATACCAATATGCAAAAATACTAAGACAATGACGAGTCAAGGTAAAACCACATCCTTAGGTAACAAACAAAATATCTAGAGATACAGGTCCAATTGCAGTCTGGACACTTGTTAAATATCTTGAAAGAACACTTGCTGAGTAGTTTGTAACTCGAGTCATATGACTGAAAGGTGGAAAGCTTTTCTAGAAATATTCATTTTCCTATAGCTGCCCTTACAATATTCATAGACTTAAAAATATTTATAAGTAAAATCGTAGTATTAACAGACAACCTGTTTCATTAATATAATCAGTATATAATATAAAAGGAAATGTGAGTTTTAACATAGTTTTATACAAAGAACAGTCAAGGGCAAGATGCAGAATTTCACTCAATCAACCAATTGTTTAATGTTCAGTTAACGAGGGTATTTGAGATACAGGACAAAGTCAATTGGGGGAAAACCAGCCAATCTCCAGAAAACACAGAACAGAAAAATCTGGGTGGCTGGATGGTGATTTGCACCACCTGATTCAGCAATTCCAGTGCACCAAATACTGTGAAATGGTGAATAATGCTATCAAACAAGCTAAAACCATGCATCACATGAGAGAACAGCAAAGTCACTGACTAAAATTACAACTTTAACGAATGTCAAGAAATAATTATTACAACAGAAATAGGGCATTCAGGGTATTACTATAGAGAAAGTGAAAATTCACGCAATCCAGGAAACATTCATAACCACTATTTTTCATTACTTTGCAAGTAAAATCAAGCTTTTACTGACAAACATGTAGAACTTTTGAAATATTGTTTTCTGAGTCAGTTGCATCACATGCAGCAACAACAACCAAAGAAACAAACAGAGGAAACTGAATCAATTATTGAAACACGTAAAGACTCATACATACAACAAAATATCATGTAAAACTATGTTGTTGTTGTGGTCTTCAGTCCTGAGACTGGTTTGATGCAGCTCTCTAAGCTACCCTATCCTGTGCAAGTTTCTTCATCTCCCAGTACCTACTGCAACCTACATCCTTCTGAATCTGTTTAGTGTATTCATCTCTTGGTCTCCCTCTACGATTTTTACCCTCCACGCTACCCTCCAATGCTAAAATTGTGATCCCTTGGTGCCTCAGAACATTTCCTACCAATCGGTCCCTTCTTCTCGTCAAGTTGTGCCACAAACTCCTCTTCTCCCCAATTCTACGCAATACCTCCTCATTAGTTATGTGATCCAACCATCTAATCTTCAGCATTCTTCTGTAGCACCACATTTCGAAAGCTTCTATTCTCTTCCTGTCCAAACTATTTATCGTCCATGTTTCACTTCCATACATGGCTACACTCCATACGAATACTTTCAGAAACGACTTCCTGACACTTAAATCTATACTCTATGTTAACAAATTTCTCTTCTTCAGAAACGCTTTCCTTGCCATTGCCTGTCTACATTTTATATTTTCTCTACTTCGACCATCATCAGTTATTTTGCTCCCCAAATAGCAAAACTCCTTTACTACTTTAAGTGTCTCATTTCCTAATCTAATTCCCTCAGCATCACCCGACTTAATTCGACTACATTCCATTATCCTCGTTTTGCTTTTGTTGATATTCATCTTGTATCCTCTTTTCAAGACACTGCCCATTACGTTCAACTGCTCTTCCAAGTCCTTTTCTGTCTCTGATAGAATTACAATGTCATCGGCGAACCTCAAAGTTTTTATTTCTTCTCCATGGATTTTAATACCTACTCCAGATTTTTCTTCTGTTTCCTTTACTGCTTGCTCAATATACAGATTGGATAACATTGGGTAGAGGCTACAACCCTGTCTCACTCCCTTCCCAACCACTGCTTCCCTTTCATGCCCCTTGACTCTTATAACTGCCATCTGGTTTCTGTACAAATTGTAAATAGCCTTTTGCTTCCTGTATTTTACCCCTGCCACCTTTAGAATTTGAAAGAGAGTATTCCAGTCAACATTGTCAAAAGCTTTCTCTAAGTCTAAAAATGCTAGAAACGTAGGTTTTTCTTTCCTTAATCTTTCTTCTAAGATACCTGGTAAGGTCAGTGTTGCCTCATGTGTTCCCATATTTCTATGGAATCCATACCAATCTTCCCCGATGTTGGCTTCTACCAGTTTTTCCATTCATCTGTAAAGAATTCGTGTTAGTATTTTGCAGCTGTGACTTATTAAACTGATAGTTCGGTAATTTTCACATCTGTCAACACCTGCTTTCTTTGGGATTGGAGTTATTATATTCTTCTTGAAGTCTGAGGGTACTTTGCCTGTCTCATACATCTTCCTCACCAGATGGTAGAGTTTTGTCAGGCCGTCAGAAGTTCTAATGGAATGTTGTCTACTCTCGGGGCCTTGTTTCGGCTCAGGTCTTTCAGTGCTCTGTCAAACTCTTCACGCAGTATCATATCTCCCATTTCATCTTCATCTACATTCTCTTCCATTTCTATAATATTGTTCTCAAGTACATCGCCCTTGTATAGACCCTCTATATACTCATTCCATCTTTCTGCTTCCCCTTCTTTGGTTAGAACTGGGTTTCCATCTGAGCTCTTTTCTCCAAAGGTCTCTTTAATTTTCCTGTAGGTAGTATCTATCTTACCCCTAGTGAGATAAACCTCTACATCCTTACATTTATTCTGGCCATCCCTGCTCAGCCGTTTTGCACTTCCTGTCGATCTCATTTTTGAGATGTTTGTATTCCTTTTTGCCTGCTTCATTTACTGCATTTTTATATTTTCTCCTTTCATCAATTAAATTCATATTTCTTTTGTAACCCAAGGATTTCTACTAGCCCTCGTCTTTTTACCTATTTGATCCTCTGCTGCCTTCACTATTTCATCCCTCAGAGCTACCCGTTCTTCTTCTACTGTATTTCTTTCCCCCATTCCTGTCAATTGTTCTCTTATGCTCTCCCTGAAACTCTGTACAACCTCTGGTTCTTTCAGTTTATCCTGGTCCCATCTCTTTAAATTCCCACATTTTAGCAATTTCTTCAGTTTTAATCTACAGTTCATAACCAATTGTCTTAGAATTTAAAACCTGGTTCCTAAATCTCTGTCTTACCATTACATAATTTATCTGATACCTTTTAGTATCTCCAGGATTCTTCCATGTATACAACCTCCCTTTATGATTCTTGAACCAAGTGTTAGCTATGATTAAGTTATGCTCTATGCAAAATTCTACCAGACGGCTTCCTCTTTCATTTCTTCACCCCAATCCATATTCACCTACTATGTTTCCTTCTCTCCCTTTTCCTACTCTCAAATTCCAGTCACCCATGACTATTAAATTTTCGTCTCCCTTCATTACCTGTATAATTTCTTTTATCTCATCATACATTTCATCAATTTCTTCATCATCTGCAGAGCTAGTTGGCATATAAACTTGTACTACTGTAGTAGACGTGGGCTTTGTGTTTATCTTGGCCACAATAATGCATTCACTATGCTGTTTGTAGTAGCTTACCCGCATGCCTATTTTTTTATTCATTATTAAACCTACTCCTGCATTACCTCTATTCGATTTTGTATTTATAACCCTGTATTCACCTGACCAAAAGTGTTGTTCCTCCTGCCAGCGAACTTCACTAATTCCTACTATATCTAACCATAACCTATCCATTTCCCTTTTTAAAATTTCTAACCTACCTGCTCGATTAAGGGATCTGACATTCCACGCTCCGATCCGTAGAACACCAGTTTTCTTTCTCCTGATAACAACGTCCTCTTGAGTAGTCCCTGCCCGGTGATCCGAATGGGGGACTGTTTTACCTCTGGAATATTTTACCCAAGAGGACGCCATCATCATTTAACCATACAGTAAAGCTGCATGTCCTCAGGAAAAATTATGGCTGTAGTTTCCCCTTGCTTTCAGCCATTTGCAGTACCAGCACAGCAAGGCCGTTTTCTTTATTGTTACAAGACCAGATCAGTCAATCATCCAGACTGTTGCCCCTGCAACTACTGAAAAGGCTGCTGCCCCTCTTCAGGAACCACACGTTTGTCTGGCCTCTCAAGAGATACCTCTCCGTTGTGGTTGCACCTATGGTACGGCCATCTGTATCGCTGAGGCACGCAAGCCTCCCCTCCAATGGCAAGGCCCATGGTTCATGGGGGGGGGGATGTAAAACTATAATAATGAAAATAATCATTTTTTGAAAATATATTGTAGTCTTTCTTTCTCATCCTGGCCAGTAAGTCTTCCCTGACCTGGGGTTCTGGCTGATTTTTCTGAACTCTATCTCTTTTCCTAAACCTCACCAGGTCTTTTTCCTTCAGCCCTCTGCCTAAAGCTTGCCTACATAATACCTTTCTTACGTGTGTTCTCCTGCTGCTGTCAGTAACAAGATTTTTTATCTGTCCGTTTATATTATGTATAATTATAAGTATCAGTACATAACACAACGATACTGTAATGCCTTCAGTAAATTTTGTGCATCACTGAATTAAAAGCAGCTCCACTATAGCCGTACGCAAGGCAAGTGTTCAAGCACAGAGGGGGTGACATGTAATTTCACAAGTGAGCCTGTCTGTACACTGTGGTGAAAGGCCACACAACAACAAACCAGCCTGCATAGTATTTCCACAGCACTGAGATGTTGATATGTATGTGCCTGGGAACAAGGCAACGGCACAATGAGAGTGTTATTAATTGCCATAAATACTCTCTCTTTCTAACACAATTATACACAGTCTGGCAGCACCTTCCACAACATCAGTTCGGTGCAATTCTCCATCATATTACAGGCCAGCCAGCAGCCGATACCAATCTGGGCACCCACCTCCACCAGACCAACTCACAGTTTTATGTCTGCACCTGTAGACTCGGGATAACACAACAGATGAGCCACCCCTAGGCTCTGAGCTCCAATGCATCACCAGACTTCTGCCTTGGAGGGCAGCAGTTCACAACCACGGAGGTATAGCTGCAATCATTACACATTAGGGTGCATTTCTAAACCAGTAGCAGTGGCTGCCTATGAGAATTCAGTGGTTTATGCAA
This sequence comes from Schistocerca piceifrons, assembly GCF_021461385.2. NCBI lineage: Eukaryota > Metazoa > Arthropoda > Insecta > Orthoptera > Acrididae > Schistocerca > Schistocerca piceifrons. The sequence continues at coordinate 154,643,663 of NC_060148.1, forward strand.
CACTGGCACTGCTCACTAAGGGTCACATAATGCTAACTTAGCCATGCACTGCCAAGTGAGGTAAACAGTGTCAGCAATATGAGACAAGGATATCAAACAGCCATCTTGCCCCCGCAACCCTTCGACATCAATGTCAATGCCAGTAGACCACACACCTGAAGAGGGTAAATCTGGGAGCATCACAGCACTTTGACATTGCAGCTCATGGTTAAATAAAATATGTCGTATCTTGCAGCAGAGTTTTCCTAGTTGATCCTGGCCAGCACTATCATCTCCAGGTCCTATGTGCAATATGATTCAGGTGTTATCATTTACTGGACATGAGAATGTTTGTTGGGAGGGGGGAGGGAAGAATGATGTCATAAATGTTTGAAGGAATAATGCAATATCATTAAAAATGGAGTAACACATCTCAGTGCAAGTAACTGATCACTTGGCTTCATGAATTGTGTGTGTGTGTGTGTGTGTGTGTGTGTGTGTGTGTGTGTGTGTGACTGATTAAGTAGTAAGTTGAGGGCATTAAGTATTTATTTTCTTTCAACAACCATTTGTTCATGTGAACAACACTACATGCTCGCATCACACAGAATATTACAGATTTATGTGGCAGACTGATCAGTTGTTTCTTTTGTATCTAACACAAAGATAATAAAACCAATTCCAGCAAAGACGTAAAAGAAAATGTGGGACACTATGGGATTATTATCTGTATGGTCATCATAAATAGTTCTGGGGCTAACGCTTGGATAAAATTCAATAAGTTAAAATACAGCCATCATCCCAGTTTCTCACACTCATGAACATTGGCGTTGACTGTTGATATTGTAGCACAGACACAGTCCCTTTGGCTGTTCAGAGATGTCACTAAACCCACCCAAAGATGTAAACAACCATGCATGAGCAGTGCCTATTAGATGGAGGAGGCCCAACAGCCGATCAGTTCCAGACATTCCACCAGGAAGGAGGTACATGGCTCGTGCTGTCTGTAGTTGAACCATGCCTAGACAGTCAACACCACAGTTTGATCATGTCTGCACTGTTACTTTGTGCCAGGAAGGGCTCTCAACAAGGGAAGTGTCCAGGGGTCTTGGAGTGAATCAAAGTGATGTTGTTCGGACATGGAGGAGATACAGAGAGACAGGAACTGTGGATGACATTCCTCGCTCAGGCTGCCCAAGGGCTATTACTGCAGTGGATGACTGCTACCAAATGATTATGGCTCTGAGGAACCCTGACAGCAATGCCACCATGTTGAATAATGCTTTTCAGGCAGCCACAGGATGTCATGTTACGACTCAAACACTGTGCAATAGGCTGCATGATGTGCAGCATTCACTCCCAACATCTATGGTGAAGTCCATCATTGCAACCATGACACCAAGCAGAACAGTACAGATGGGCCCAACAACATGCTGAATGGACCGCTCAGGATTGGCATCACCTTCTCCTCACCGACGAGTGTTGCATATGCCTTTAACCAGACAATCACCGGAGACGTGTTTGGAGGCAGCCCAGTCAGTCTGAACACCTTAGACACACTGTCCAGCAAGTGCAGCAAGGTGGAGGTTCCCTGCTGAGTTTGGGTGGCATTATGTGGGGCTGATGAACGCTGCTGGTGGTCATGGAAGGCGCTGTAATGACTGCACGACACATGAATGGCATCCTCTGACTGATAGCGCAACCATATTGGCAGCATATTGGTAAGGCATTCATCTTCCAGGACAACAAATTGCTGTATGGTGGTATAACATTCAATGTGTAGTTTTCATAAGCAATAAAAAGGGCAGAAATGATGTTTATCTTGATCTCTATTCCAATTTTCTGTACAGGTTCCAGAACTCTCGGAACCGAAGTGATGCAAAAATTTTTGATGTTTGTAATTCCTAAATTAAATTATAAAAAATAAAACTGAACGAATTCCTAAATAAATATATCCAATGTTCTGTTCTCTCTCTCTCTGTTCATGCTTGTATGACATTGCACTTGATAACATCATTACATCGCAAGTCAAAGCCAACACCTGATACAGTATGTTCAAGCGACCCAAAGCAACATGTATACATGCACAGCTACACTGTCCTGGGCAGCTCCATATTCCTACCTCAGCAGTGTAGTTTCTTTATTCCTTCCATTATTCCACTATTATCCGGTATTGGAGAGTGTTAGAAATAATTTTAGTGTTTTATGTGCCAAACACTGTGCTGAGAGGTGACAAAGTAGTGAGAAGTGGCACAGACCCAATGTGTTTCACTATTGATGTTTGGTCGATTGTCATGAAATCACTAGATTTAAACAAATACCGAAGCCTTGTTGACAATAAAAGTTGAACACAACCGAAACAAGAGTAAAGAGAGAAAATGAATTCAAAAATAAAATTCCAAATATCAATTTGGTGAAAATCCTAAGATATTTATGACTTAACACACCACCATTTCAGCCATATGCTTCCATGGTGTTGTTGCAAGTCTTTTAATGTTACCTATCCATTATCTACAAGTTCAGCATCTCTGTTCTTAGTCTAGCGGAGTCCAGCAAGTAGCTTGCTCAGGCCATCTGCAATCAAATTGTGTGGCTGCAAGTCCTGTCCAACTCAATTTCATTTTTGTTAGCATTATCAAATTAATCTTCCACTGAAGTCTGTTCCCTAAGCCATTGGTATGTTTCTTCTTATCTTATAGTAATTCCCAATGTGTATCTCCTTATTGCTCGATGGACAACGCTCAAGTGTTTGAAAGGTTTTTTAATTTAATAGCCATGTGCCACTGCTTTATAACAAAACTGGTAACAAACACTGATTTTAAACTTTAATTTCAGACATGGCACAATTTTTAATGTATTTAGGAGCAAAACACAAAACAGGGACTCTGTCCTTTCTGTTTGTCTTCAGCTCTCCATCCAGCTGTACTCAAGAAGTGATCTGAATAGGAAAACTAAACTGTTCTACGGCTCAGCTGTCAACTTGCATCATTTTCTATTACATGTTTTGTAGGTCTACTTCTAAACTTACTGTATTAGGTTTTTTCATTAGTTATTGAACTCTACCTGCACTACACATTAACAGTGATTCTGTACTATCTTGTGTATATTTTTTTAGTTACAAACTAGTCTGCAATGCTTCAATGGATGTGGCACTACAATCCTGCAGACAAAGAGAACATTGCAGTGGAAAACAGACAACTTGAAAAGCGGAGAGAAGATGAAGTGAAACTATTATGGTGAAATGTAGACTATAACAAATACTGCATTCCAGAAATGATCACTGGTCTTGAAAAAGTGCTTGTGTTAACACTGATACAGATCATTTTTAAAAGGTTTGTTCTGTATCTTTGCTAACTTACCCTAACTGCAGTAGACCATTCTCATACATGAAATGTGAATGTTGATTGTGAAAGAACTTTTCAGCAATAATATTTGGCATACAAGGTGAGGAGAAGTGACTGAACAGTTCTTGATCAACAGAGGGAATCTAGTGTCTGTATTCAATCTTGCAAAGGAGAAGGTGCAGGATCGGGCTCACTGATTTGGCTCAAATTTTTTGAGTAGTAGCATGTGGATGTCCCTTACAGGTTCCTTAAAATATCAAAGGATATTCCTCTCATACTGTCATGCCCTTGACCAATATGAAGAAAGTCAATGATTTTGCTGATGTTCATCCAAAATGGAAATTCCTGTTATTAAAAATAACATAGTTGCATTCAACAGCTATGAAACATACGAAGGGTTTCAGGATGCAATGGACTGCTATGAACAGCTGATGAAGAGAATATTACAACAATGGGCAATAGCAATGCAAGGAGAGGGAAAAAATTTAACAGTGGGTATCAAACCAGCGAGAGAGAGACAGAGAGAGAGAGAGAGAGAGAGAGAGAGAGAGAGAGAGAGAGAGAGAGACCGACCACATACCTCTTCATAATGATCTTGTTTGTTAGGTTCAGTGTATAATGTCTTATCTCCATTATTTACTATGAAATTATCATTCATAATTTCAGTTACCTGCTCTGCAATTGCTTGACCCCTAGCTATTTCTACAGGGCTCACATAGGCAGAAAGATTGTTGGTGATCACACCTTTTTCTTCATAAATTGAGAAAGTGTCATGAAAAGTTGTAGTTTTGATGTTTCCACCCATAACATCACTGGTAGGAGATTCTTGTTGGGTTTCCATTTTCCATTAAAAGAATAACTTTTTATGAAAATCACTGCAAACACAATGCAAGACAGCATTCATAACTGTAGAGACCATTACAAAAATGTCAGGCAACAGATACAGCAACGACAAACTATACGGGATTTGAAACAGCTGCCAGAGCCATGTGCTCTGACCCATAGAAGAGAAACAAACAGGAAAAGTAAAGTGAGGATATGACAACAGAATATTGCTACTGAAGGACAGTTGAAATCACAAACCATCAGAAATGTATCATTTAAAATAATTATTCTTTAAATATATTAATTAATTAAAGTAATCATAACTAAATTTAATATATCAAACAAGGAAACTTCAGGTCAGAATATCAACAATGTAGGAAAAGATAGATTGCTACTTATTGTAAAGATGAAACATTGTGTTGCAGACAGGTACAATTAAAAGATACTTACACGTAAGCTTTCAGACACCATCTTCATCAGAAAAAGATGAAGGGTATGGGTGAAAGTATAGTGCAAGTATACTGTTACATTTAAAGCATTAATTTTAAACAATGAAAACTCCAGGCTGGAATATCAACAATATAACGAAAGGACAGAATGCTATTTACTGTAAAGATGACGTGTTAAGTTGCAAACAGGCATAACTACATGACATTTACACATTAGCTTTCAACAACAGTCTTTGTCTGAAAAGTAAACACACTCACTCACACACACACACACACACACACACACACACACACACACACACACAAAGTAGGCACACCTGATGCCCACATCTTACTGCCATCCGTGACAGCTCCGGCCAGAATGCAACTGTCACGTAGAAGAGAAAAGCAGCAGTCTGGAGGGGGCAGGGATTGGGAAGTGAAAGAGATAGCAGTGCACATGTGGGAGGAGAGATAAGCCTGTCTGGCAGGCCATGCAGCAGACTAGGCTGGTGACAAGTGTTGCTTTGGGAGGCTGTGAAGCCGGGAGTTTGGTGGAAACATGGAGCAAAAAGGGAGAGAAGCGGGAAATGGGAAAGATGGGTGGGTGTGTTGGCAGAGGGTGCCAAACAAAGAGGTTGGGAGACAAGAGTAGGGATGAGGTGACAGAATAGAGGAAGTGAAAACTGTTAGGTGGAGGGTGTGGGGATCGTATGTTGCCACAGGGTTACGTCAGAATAACATCAGGTGCAGAGAATGTGTTGTAAGGATACTCCCATCTGCGCTCTTCAGAAAAGCTGGTGGTGGAGGGGAGGATCCAGATAGCTTGGGTTGTGAAGCAGCCATGAAACTCAAGCACGTTATGTTCAGCTGTGTGTTGCGCCACAGAGAGCTCTACTTTGCCCTCAGCCACAATTTGGCGGTGGCCATTCATCCTGGCAGACAGCTGGTTGGCAACTACAACAATATAAAAAGCTCTGCAACAATCACTGCAGTGCTGGTATATGACGGTGGCAGCTGTCACAGCTAGGCAGCCTCTGAAGGGATACAATAAGCCTGTTACAGGTCAACAATAGGAAGTACTGGGTGAGGGACTGGGCAGCTCTTGCACCTGAGCCTCCCACCGGGATGTGATTGGGATTGAGAGTGGTACAGGAATGGACTATAATGCTGAGGAGGTTGGGTGTGTGATGGAACACTACTTTAAATGAGGTTTGAAGTATCTTGGGTTGGATGTATGTCATTAATCACTAATTTTAAGTATATAAATGAACTGTTTAAACATATTTACATTTTACAATTAATAGATTAACATTGTGAGGTCCTTTGATATAGGTTATGTTGATATCCCCCTCACCCATCCACCCACCCCCAAAATACAAAATATAGTAGTCCCCTTAGTGTTATTTGAGAGGAATAGGCAATGATCCACTTTCTTCTTAACAGTTCCCAGTCTTTAGGGAGTCAACACGCAAATCTGTTTTTAATTAAGTGTGGTAAATCTGGAACAGAAGCCAAAATGGAAATGTCAATGAATGTTTTTCAGATATTTTTATATAAAAAACCTGATTAATGTACTAATGGCAAAAATTCTGACAATTTCTTTCACTGAAATCAAACATATAGGATTATTACAAATTAAAAACAGTATAAGTTGTGGGAATACAACACTTCTGCATGAAAAGCTTAAAGCAAACAGAAAAAAGGCAAATAAGAATATCACAAAAAGAGCTTACCAGTTAGACTAGTTTAGTTCAGAGCTAGGTACCATCAGTTTGATTAAAAGTTGCTAACAAGAGGCTCTTGAGGCTTGGGCAGTCAGGGCAGGAATACTCACATTAGTTGGTTGGTTGGATTTCATCACAATTTCAAGAGTTACATGGTGCTTTTGTGCCTGGAGAATTCTCTCATAGATTTTACAGATGTGAGGCAGCAGAGGGAGTGGGGCTGAGGGGGGGGGGGGGGGAGTCAGGAGCTTCCAGGATTATTAACTGGCTTTCCTTGTTTTAAGATTGCTATTAGTGTTGGTTGAAGATGAAGCAATTTACAACGAGTTCTAGCACCCATTGTTATATTTTAGCTCCAAAACACTTAATTTGTTGTACTAGAATATCATATAAGTGTTTGAGCCTTCTTCACTTTGCTCCTGTTAAGTGCCCTGTTTGGCTCTTCTGCACTGAATGAGTTCCAAGTATTAGTATTTCTTCTTCTTCTTCTTCATTGTTCCTATGTATTTTGAAGTATAATTTGGAGGATTTCAGCCTAGGTGTGCTGTTTTCCAGGAGAGCCTGGCTATTTGGCTGGCAGTGGTAGGAACATCCTCCTGTAGAGTATGAAGTGTTGCAGTTGAGACATCTCAAAGATTCAATTGCTCTTCCCATTTACAGTTCTTCCATTGCCTTTCTAATACAACTTGCTGTTTTGGCAATCTGTACTGAGTTGATTAACAGTTAGCTAGTACTACCTGTATGCACAAAGGGGTTAGCTTTAAATAGTTATACATATCTTTATAGCTTGTGTTCCATTTCTCATGATAAACCCTTGAGCTAATTGCACCTACAGCCTCTTGGAATGGACTGTCTTAGAACTTTGTTGCTGGTGTTATTTCAGTACTATGTTATCTATTATGCTCTGGAACATCTTCTGCTTTGCTTTTTGGATTTTATACCTGCATGAAAATCTGACATTTGCAGATGAACATGTACATTACTTGAAAAATATTTTTCCTGTTTTGGTTGTTTGACATAGATGTGCAACGTATTTTATGCTCCAAGTTGTAATCTCTTCAACATCTCGGATTTTTAAATGACACAAAAAGTTTGACACTGTCAATCAGTTGGAAGTGGTTTGTTTCAATCCACTGAATAATGACCTCCCCATTGTTATAATCTTTGAAGTGGCCCCTTAAGTTTCTGTAACAGCTCAAGCCAGAACTAATGGCAGACAAAATTAACTGAATGTTAAGTCATTGATGTTGTTACCGGAGAAATACATACCTGCTTCATTTTCAATAATATCTTAAGTAAATCTTCCAGAGATCTGCAAAAGGTATGACCCTACAAGCCATCAAGTTTCTATTCTGATAGGTTCTTGAGGACAGAGCTATCTCTATACATTTCCATTTTATAAACTCCATACAACACTGTTTAATGTATGCATGATTATTTCTAGCTGTTATGAAAAGAATGTTGGGTGGGGGGCTATGCTTAGTGCCTACATTTGAGGCTCTGGCATAAATGTTCAGTTCGAATTTTCAATGGTCATTGTATGAGAAATTCCACTTTTGTGCAGGATTAGAAAACACAAGACAAAAGTACTTTTCTGGCACTCTTCAGCTCATACTGCACTAATAGTGGTGACTTACTACTGTATACTCTATTCTAGAAAAGTATACACAGCAGACTGTTTCAATTTCTTTTCCTTTGCCAACTGCTGAAACAGGAACAAACAGATTGACAAATTAACACAAATAGATGATGTATCTACAGTCTTTGCTCAATTATCAAGATAAAATAGGAGAAGGCAAAGAGAACATGGACCACAGCATACATATTTACTTTGTGCTACACTTTGTTCATCATATGAACAAACTTGATGCAAACAAATACAAATGCGATGATTAGTCCGCAACCATAGAACATGTACACTGGTGTTCTCACTCTCTTGGAAGCAGGTCCTACTTATGTATTAGATATCTTATTCCTAGGTTACTCTAAATGAAACTTCAAGATCTTCTATTGTATTAACAGCCATCAACATACAAGGATGGCTTGAAAAGTTCTTGGAACAGAAAAGAAAACAGTACTTATATCACCGAAACTATTTTTATTTTTCAATGTACTCTCCTTGTAGATTAATGCACTTGGTCCAACAATGCTCCAGTGCCTTGATCCCCTCTCAGGCCTGCAAAATAGATGTCAACTCTGGCTATCAGGTCTTCATTTGAAGAGAAACTTCGTGCTCCAAGAAAAATTTTCACTTTTGGGAAGAGATGGAAGTCTGATGAAGCAATATCAGGTGAATAAGGCAGGTGTGGCAACAATTCATACCTCAGTTCATGTGATTTTGCCCTGGCAATGGCACGTGTGTGGGCGCACATTGTCTTGATGGAAGATGACTTTCCCTTACTAAACCTAGACTTTTTTGCAAAACTCTTATTGCAATTTGCCCAGGAGGTTAGCATAGTATTCTCCAGTAATTTTTTGCCCAGTGGGTAGATAATCTACAAACAGAATTCTCCTTCCCGGTGAAGCGATAGTCTTTGCTTTCTTTGGCGGTGGAGAATCAACATGTTTTCACTGCTTTGACTGCTGTTTTGTCTCTGGGGTATAGTAGTGCACCAGAGTTTCATCTGTGGCCACAAACCAGTGCAAGAAATCTTTTTCATTTCTGCTAAAACAGGCCAAACATTCTTCCAATATGTCTATTCTCACGCATTTTTGATCCAGCATCAAGAGTCGCAGCACCCATCTTGCAGATAATTTTTCCATTTCTAATTATTCAACTAAAATGTGATATACCCTTTCAGATGACATTTGGCAAGCACGAGCAATTTCACACACTTTCAATCGCGGATCCTCGATGACCATTTTGTGCACTTTTGGAATGATTTCTGGAGTAGTGACACATCTTGGATGACCACTGCCCAGATCATCATCTAAGCTCTCCTGACAAAATTTAAATTCATTTGTCCACAGTTTAATATGAAGGAGCAGAGGCTGCCCCCCACCCACCTCCCTGCCCCCCACCCTGTATTCTGGAAATCAGCATGAATGTTGTTTCCTTTCATACCTTTCTTTATGAAATACTTAATCACTACTTAAATCTTGATTTTTTTCTATCTTAACAAATCACTACGTGGGAACAACAACAAAGCCACATTACTGCCACAGCTCTCTTCCAAAAGCACTGATGTGGCATGTGTTTACATGCAACAGTACAATGAATATCATGTAAACAACTCGTTGGGCCAGCGGTGACCTCTCGTAATGATTCTGAGAAATTTGCATGCCACCCTCATATTTCTTAAATACAACTCAGCTGTGTAGTTTTTATTGCAAAAATTGTGTACCACCACAGTCTCTGTACACACTAGTTGTACTCTAATTGTTGTGCTGTTAATACACACATCAATAAAAGTTTTACATCACCTTGGTTCTGAGAGTTATGGAACCAGCACAGAAAATTGGAATAGAGATCAACATTAACATCATTTCCGCCCTTTTTATTGCTCATGAAAACCACACGTTGCTTGTTGCATCATCATACAGTGAGACCTTCAGAGGTGGTGGTCCTGACTGCTGTACACATTGGTACCTCTAACAGCCAGTAGCATGTCCTCTTGCATTGATGCATGCCTGTATTCGTCATTGCATACTATCCACAAGTTCATCAAGGCACTGTTGGTACAGATTGTCCCTCTCCTCAACAGCGATTCAGCATAGATCCCTCAGAGTAGTTGGTGGGTCATGTTGTCCATAAATCCCACGTCTTGTTCAATAGTGTTCATGTCTGAAGAACATGCTGACCACTCTAGTCGAGCAGTGTCATTATCCTGAAGGAAGTCATTCACAAGATGTGCACAATAGGGGTGTAAATTGTCATCCATGAAGATGAATTCCTAGCCAATAAGCTGCTAATACGGTTGCACTATGGGTTGGAGGATGGCATTCACGTATCATACAGTCATTATGGCGTCTTCCGTGATCACCAGCGGAGTACGTCGGCCACACATAATGCCACCCCAAAACTTCAGGGATCTATACCTTGCTGAACTTGCTGGACAGTATGTCTAAGGCATTCAACCTGATCGGATTGCCTCAAAACAGGTCTCCAACAGTTGTCTCGCTGAAAGCATATGCAACACTCAATGGTGAAAAGAACGTAACGACAATCCTCAGCGGTCCATTCGGCATGCTGTACCGCAATGCATGGTGTCATGGTTGCAAAAATGGACATTGCCATGGACGTTGAGAGTGAAGTTACACATCATGCAGCCTATGGCACACAGTTTGAGTTGTAACATGACATCCTGTGGGTGCAAGAAAGGCATTATTCGACATGGAGGTGTTGCTGTCAGGGTTCCTCCAAGCCATAAAAGTGGTCATCCACTCTCTGTATCTTCTCCATGTTAGATCAACATCACTGTGGTTCATTCCGAGATGCCTGGACACTTCCCTTGTTGAGAGCCCTTCTTGGCACACAGTAACAATTTGGATGTGCTCGAACCGTGTTATTGACTGTCTAGGTATGGCTGAACTACAAACAACACGATTCGTGTACCTCATTCCTGGTGGAATGATTGGAACTGATGGGCTGTCGGACCCCCTCCATCTAATAGGCGCTGCTCATGCACAGTTGTTTACATCTTTGAGCAGGTTTAGTGACATCTCTGAATAGTGAAGGGACTGTGTCTGTGGTACAATATCCACAGTCAACATCTATCTTCAGGAGTTCTGGCAATTGGGGTGATGCAAAACTTTTTTTGATGTTTGTATATACAGTGAAAATTCCTCATGCAATTTCCTGCTCCATACTAAACTAGACAAACAGAACACCTTTAAAAAGTGGCCAAAAACTGGTTGTTTTTAACACTTTTCACAAGTTCTGAGAGGAAATTGGCTTTGAAGTTTTCTGAGGGATTTTATTTACAGAAGTTAAGGCATATTTGTGAATGAACTGCATGGCTGAATCACTAGCCTTAAAGAATTGTGGCTGGATGTTGCATTGATCACTGGTTTGAAGCTTGCTCTAGTCTTTCTCTTTTCACTGACCCCCCGCCCCCAATTCAATTTGATTACATAGATTAATTAAATATAGAATTCTCCTAGATCATTTAAATATAAAATTCATCAAATGTATGCTATTTAACACTCATCTAATCATCATTTCCCTTCTTTTCTTCTTGTTTCTAACTACACATATTCCAGTTTTCATTGCAAATATAAAACTGTAATTATCGATATTTTGCATAAAACTTGCTATTAAAGAGTTTTTAAATTAAGAACACACTAAAAATAAATTTTTGGGACAAAAATGAAAAATCAAATTCTCTTTATTGGGATTAGATCCACCATTTTACATTACACATGTGATCTCAACAAGCCAGAGTGATAAGCTTTGTTATAAATATGGAAAACAATAGTTTCCATGACACTGTGCATATCATACAACTGCTGCATTTTTATAGCTGCCACCATACCACTGCAATCTAAACAGAATTGAGTTAAAGCTTATTTTGTGAGAAATAACATGAAATTTAAGCTCCCAGATGTACTGGAATAAATGTACGAAGCTTTGTCATATGTCAATGCTGAATGCTGGCAGGATGCAGAAAAGCATTCACAAAAAATGGAGGGGAAAAAGTGATGCTTGAATGGCTTCATGGTTTCTCTTGTTGAATGCCTTGTTATCAACATAGCTAATAACAGTTCCTAAACTGTACACTATTTTAACTATATGGTGAAATCCCTGCAATACACTATTACATTACACATAGCTGGTGCAGAAAAATTGTCCTGTGTTTAAGTTGTACATCACTATGTTAGCTACTGTCAACATTATGTTATGTTTTCCATATTGTCTTGTAAGAAGCATACTGTCAGAGTTTTGCTGTGTATTATTTCATTCTATTCAAAAATTAAATGACACTCAAAGCCATATTTTTTGTCTGCTCATCTGTTTTTACATCATAACTGCCAATGTTCACATCACTGCTGGTTACTTGGGCCAGCTAACTGGCCAGTGCTGTCCAAGTTTAATGTGCTGGTAAAACTGTTGTCCTGTATTATCGTTGATTCAGTGTGCGAGTGATACAGCATAAAACACACCTTCAAGATATTAGAATGGCTGGTACTTAACCAAATCAGTGCCACCCTCAAAGTGAAGTCTATCTCACAACAAGTAGGCTTTCATGCTGGCAAATCATGCAGTAGTCAAATCTCGAATCTAACCCAGCACATCGAGGATGGTTTTGAGAGTTGTGAGATTACTGAAGTCGCTTTTGTTGATCTAACAGCTGCATATCACACTGTGAATCATAGGAAACTGTTAAGGAAAGAGTATGACCCTACTAAGGACTACCAACTAACATCCCTTATTAGTGCCTTACTCCAGAACAGAATATTCCAAGTTTCATTACAGGGTAAGAGGAGTAGATGGTGAACGCAGAAGAACGGTCTCCCCCAAGGCAGTGTGCATGCTCCAGCGCTGTACAATATCTACACAAATGCTCAGCAACTACCAGCGAGTACTAGGCTCATCATCTATGACTATAAAACAGCAGTAGCTGTTCAGTGGATAACCTTTAAATAAGTAGAGGGAAAACTGTCTCTAGCAATGGATGAACTCTCCAAGTACTATGATGACAAGCACCTGAAGCCCAATCCCATTAAAACTCAAGTGAACGTCTTCCACTTATGAAACAGCAAAGCGCAGCAAAAGGTGAACATCACATGGTGAGGAGCAACTGAAACATTGCCCAACACCAGTCTATCTAGCTGTCACACTGGAAAGGGCTCTAACGTACAGGCAGCAGTGTCTAAATGTGGAACAAGAAGTCTTTGCTCGCAATGGGATACTTAAGAAGCTGATTGGCAGCAGCTGGTGAGCCAACCTGCCTGCACCTCCTAAGGGCTTCTGCACTTGTGCTCTGTGTATCAGCTGTCGAGTATGCTGCTCCTGTGTGGAAGGCTTCAGCTCATGCTGAGCAAGTCGATATTGCGGTCAATGATACTGCAAGGATCATCTCAGGATACTTGAAACCAACAACAGTGCTTAAATTGTATCCGATTGTTGGAATAGCCCCACCCAACATCTGGAGGGTCGCTGCTGCAGACAATGAGAGAACACAGCAGGAAATGACCACCGACATCCTATGTACGGTCATCAGGCAGCAAGATCATGCTTTAAATCTTGCAAGAGTTTCATTCCTAGGACTGTGCCACTGGAGGAAGCACCAGAGGCAATTCATCTTGCAACATGGAAGAGCTCACTGCCTGTAGAGGTATCACCAAAAGAACTAGCTCCTGGTGCAAACCTACAATATCCTGTATGGAGGTCCCTCAACCAACTAAGAGTGGGCATTCCCTGATGCAAGACCAACCTGAAGAAATGGGGAACCCTTCCAGTGAGCGCAGACACCTCTTGCAACTGCGGTGCTGAAGAAGAGCCAAGCCTCCTCCTGGGCAACCTGTGCACAGTACAAGATATTTAGGAAGGAAATGACAAAGCTGTCACAGCCGTGGTTTTTTGGAAATGCTGACCGGACATGGCAATGAATGAATGAGCATAAAACATACACTTCTTATTGTACTTCACTGTACTCGAGACAGCTTGGCTTCCACTGCATGTGAAATACAATCCCACGAGATTCTAGCACATATGGAAGTATATATAATGTAATGTTTACATCAGGTTTATTCTTATGATATTCAGAGAGTCCTATCATGAAATACTGGTTCCAACCATCAACAGAGCTATTAATTCAAATGTTATTGTTGAGTCCCAGTTTACATATTTTGTGAGTCAGGAGAATAGAGAGGGTGGGGCGAGGAGAAACGAGAGACACACAGAGAATCTACACATTTGTAAAGTGGAATCTGTGATTTGATTTCATTAAAAGAGCTTTGTGTTCCAGTTTTATCCATAAACCTAAGAATGTGTTGCATAGGTTGGAGAAACCACAGAAAGCCAATCTCCAACAGAATTACACAAACAATTTGTGTTTGACACATAATCATATGCTAATGTCACGTGTGCATAAACTGGTGTGAAGACTGGTTATTTTCAGGTGTCACATACATGTTTGTCATTGGCAAATCCCACCCAATATCTAGTACAGAGGGGCCTGACAATCATGTCATATCACTGAAACCAGTAGCCTATAAAATAAATTGGAGACAAATTTCCAGCTGACTGGGTTTTTGATATTTTTTTACATACATATGGGCTGTTGTCGTAAAATTCAGCAAAGCAGAAATGCAGGCACACAAACTGCTCAAATCACGTCCAGCTGTCATCCAGAAAGTGTTAAGCAATATAATGTTAAATTTTTATCAACATTCCACATCTGAAGTTGATTAAAGCTGATCACAGTTATTAATTATAAAATGATGAAACTTTGTCAAAGCATTTGTACCTAATTTGCTGCATCAGCTGTGGAAATATAAACAGAGTATATTACAATCTTTCGTTTTTTTAAAATGTTTCATTATGGCCCACAGTTTACTAACTGTACTAGTCATTTATAAAACACTATTACAAAACAACATATTTCCATCACTACAATTCAAATAAGGAAACAATAATATGCCCAATACAGTAATGAAAATCCCAGAGTCATTTTCGCTGTATTTTAGTTATTGCTCTCACAAGGCGTAATGTGATGATATTGCTTAAGGGCATACTATTACCAAGTGATGGCCAGTCCGTCACCAGTGGAGGTATTGCACAATGCCCATGCGTGTGCCCTGCAAACAGAGTAGTCTCTACGAACAGTGGTAACCAAGTTTCGCAGCGGCAGTCAGTTTGCGTGGGACAGGTAGCTACTGTTTATGGCACTTGCTTGCAGTGATCATCTTACACACACACACAAAATGCCATGAAAGACACTACTTTTAGACCAGTCTTTGCAGGTGTAAGAACAGGTGTACATTTAAACTGGTGATATAGTAACACAGACCTACTTATCAGTATTATGACTTGCATCCAAATATCCAATACAAGTAACACCACGCAACAGCCTTCCTCAAAGTGTAACAGACATTCCATACCCCGCTGCTGCTGCTGCTGCTGCTACTACTACTACTACTACTACTACTACTATTCTTGTATCATACTGGAAGAGACAAACAACATCACTAACCAAAGTTCATTATCCTTCTGCCTAGAAGTGAACAACAGCTTATAACATAGACACAAACATAGAAACAAGCAACATACTGATATAAGCAGCTGCTGACGGCAAGTATGAACACAATATGAAAACAAGTGCCTGCTGCAATTTGCTTATAAAGAGAAAGGCTCCAGTATATGATGCGGCAGATGCCACGGCATGTGCGCAAGTCACACGGCCCACTGCAGACGGCCTCTGGTGACCAGTCCACGCAGATGCCATTGATGGAATATTCAAAGTATAGTGTGCTAGGGGCCTGGTGCCACAGCATGTACCCAAGTACCATATCCAGAGTTCTAGCAGCCCTCCTCCATGGGGAGAGAACATTTCAATGATGTGGACATGAGGGCAACTCTCAAAATATCCACGGCCTCTGTGACGGACACCATAAACGATGAGTGTGGCATACAAGGAGATTCAGTGCTGGAATCAGTGAGTACAGGTGCTGAAATGGTACGGCTGCGGACACATGTGGCGTCTGCTCCCTTGTGAAGTCCCATAAGAGAGGAACGGTAACACAGATATCGGTAGCATCTCAATGTCCAGTTCTCGACACGATGGAACTGTGCCTACGGTGAAGGTGCTGGCATCTCATTAGGGGGCACCAGTGTCAAAGGGCCTGAAGGCACTGGCCCTGCTGGAACCAATGGCAGTAAAGCACTGCGGAAAGGCCCGGCAGCAGGCATCAGGGCAGCTGGAGCCTGGAGAAAAAGCAGGAGGTGGCAACCTCCACATGGAGGGTGGGTTCACCCCTACACCAGGGATGCTCTATGAGGCTAGGACAGGTGCTGATGGCAGAGGCAGCAGGTACTGTTAAGCAGTACTGGTAGTGGTGCCACACTGTCAGCCTGCCACTGGTGTGCACAATATAGTGGCAGTGGCCTCGGCAGATGTGGACTGTGGCCAGAATCCTTTTTGGTCTGTGGCCAAACACCAAAGCCCAGTCCGTGGAGCCAGTAGTATAGCACAGAGAGAGCTGTGCCTTCGGGCTTTGGCTGAGTGGCATGAGCAGACGCAGTAGGGTGCATTCCTGGCAAACCACGGACCATCTCGGTTGGAATCCAATCCCTGTAGGAACTTGAGAAGCATCTCAAGGTCTTGTCTATGTAGGAGGCCACCATGAGGTACTTTTTCATTTGTACATTGAAATGTGTGGACAAGACATCAGCTCACCATTACACCACACTGTGGACTATCACCTGTCAAGCACTTTCGAGACAGCCTGAATCATAGCTGCGGCTGATGTCTGAGGGCAGTGAATAACATATGGAAATTTATAAAAAGCATGGACAAGCAAAAACCTGGAAAAATTTAGGATGGGTCTCATGAAATCAATATGGACACATTCTCACATACTCTGCAGCACAGACAACAAAGAGAGTGTCACTCACAGTGCTGTCTATTGTGTAGCATCAAGATGTACAATGTCAGCATCGATTCCCCGTCAAAACACAATAACCTGGTACCCAAGAACCCTCAATGTCCCCAATGTAGGAGCTGAAGCACATTCTGCTGTAAGGCAGCCAGAATCACAACCGTAGGCAACAACCCAACTGTAACTAAGACACAATCATCAAACACTGAAAGGTTGTGACATAAGGCAAAAGAGTTACGTAAAGAATCAGAAGTCGTGCCCAGAGGCCTTTCCGGCCAGCTGTGCTTATGAGGTGAACAACTTGATGCAAGACCGTATCAGCAGTGCCTACAGCTGCAATCCAGGAGCCTGTAATAGGACATCCTTTCACTGTACATTGCACCTCAACAACAAAGTGAAAACAAAGGAGTTCACCCTAATAAAAAATAGGACCTAGACCCCGTGGAAGGCAAAACAGCGCATCGGTGTCAGTTTGTTGCACAGTAGGCCAAAAATGAATTTCATACTCTTAGTGACTCAGAAATGAGACCCACCACTGGAGGCAATGTGCTGCTTTGTTGGGCAACAAAGCAGAAGGGTTAAACAATGAAACCGAGGGCTTGTTGTCAGTGAAGAGGAAGAACTTAGACCCATACAACACAATATGAAACTTTCTGAGTGCATAGAGTGCAAGTGCTTCCTTCTCAACTCAGGAGTTGCACTGCTGAGAGAAGTTGAATATTTATGGCAAATTAGCTATCGGACATTCGGAACCATCCTCACCTTGAAGTGTAAGAAGTCTGTAATGGAGGTGTCCATAGCCAAAATGTCATTGTAGTGCATATAGTGTTCTGCCACTGCACCTCAACTCCATGCCACGGTCTAGGTCACAAATGTGTTTGTTACCAATTATCATCACAATTCCTATATCAATTGTATGGTCCTTGGCACCATCATTCAGTTGGCTCTTGAAACAGAGATTCCAAATGTTATGTAGATTTCAAAAGCGTGAACACACGCTCCCAGGTCGGTATCCACTGATAACAAATGTTCTTGTGAAGAGAGACAAGTATTCAGAACACAGAGAATCTAACTGCCAGTACGGAACATGTTCAGAAACAAGGTACACCTTATGTGAAATGGAAAAATCAAAGGTACTGAAAGCATCTAGACCAAACAAATGTGCAGTACCAGCATCCACTACCAAAAATCGAGGAACAAATCACAGACAATACATAGTGGGAGCCATAAATAGCCCAAACGTGGAATGTACTGCTCGTTTTTGGTTGCCAAATGTCAAGTAACTGGAGACCACACTGGAGACACAATTAACATCCACCTTCATCTCCACAGGAGGGGGCTAGGAATCATACACAGACACTAGATGCCCTTTTTTCATTCACTTGTTGCCAAGTCAGCAAGTGCTTAAGGAAAATGGCCTTACCATGTCGCACAAAAAAAAAGTGCGAGATAGGAGAACGAGGAGCTGCCATTGCTGTGGTGGTTGTTTGGCATGTCACTGTCCAGTGTGGCATGGAGGCTGCATTTGTACAGCTGTCACATCATCCTCCCTGAGAACTGACCAGCACCCAACAACCAGGAACAGGAGCCACCACAGCGATGTCCCACTGAGTCTCAATCTGATAACTAGCAGCACAAGATACGTAGGTTGGAACTTAAAAAGTGGCAACACTGCTGTGGAATCACTATGCAATGGAATCTACTATTGTCACTGATAGCACACGTTGTTGACATACCTACCTTACCTTCAACCAAATGGACTCGTCTGTACGTCACTGGCATGTGCACAATCAAGAGACACACAGTCACTTCTGAGTGAGCAGTCTAATGTAATGGTACCACTATGTTTTCGAAACAGGATAATGGAGTTGGATCAAGATTGAATGTGCCAGAGGTTGTACGGTACAACAGTGTCATCAAGGTCCTCAAGAGGCATGTGGGGAATCGGCATTGCCATACAGAACAGTGGCACATTGGGTAAAAGCCTTCAATGCAGGTTGGCAAACTGTGGCAGACATGCATCGGGTAGGTCGTCCTAGCATCTCTGAAGAAGAAGTGCATGCTGTTGCCGTGTTAGTGGACAGTGATTGGTGCCATACGATTCATGGGCTCACCCATGAAACCGGATTAGCACATACGACTGTGCTTTGCATCCTGAAGGAATGCCTTTGCATGTGAAAAATTGCAGCATGATGGGTTCAACATGACTTGATGGAAATGCAGAAATGGATGCATTAAGACACAGCTCAGATGCACTTGGAGCACTATGAGTGTGAAGGTGACGCTTTTTTACACCATATCATAACACTGGATGAGACATGGGCCACATCGTATGAGCCAAAACTGAAACAACAATCCAGCGAATGGTATCATTACAGGTCACAGCGAAAGTTGAAAGTGCATCAGAGCCCAGTATCGTGAAAGTTATGGCGATTCTTGTGTACAACTGTGATGGCGTTAGCATAATGCATTATGTTATTCCATGGCAGGCCGTCAATGCACAGCATTACTGTTCATTTTTGAAGCATCTCCTGTGACTAGCTTTGTGAAAGAAGCAGCGACACTTTCTGGGCAACCCACCCATCATTTTGCAAGACAATGTATGGGCACATACGGCAAAAGCTGTGGCTGCTCTGTTCAGTTGATGGGACTGGGAAGTACTGTACGATCCACCATACTTCCTGGACTTAAGTCCTTGTTGTTGTATCCATGGACCCAAACAACCAACCAACCAACTCGCGCACGCACATCTTGACCATGACATCGCTGGCCACATTTCCTGTCTCAGCCGTCGGCGTCTCATGGCGTTACCGCCGGCGGAAGAGGTCGCGCCATGGCTGAGCTCGGGTCCACACCGCCCTCTGCCTTTTGCATATAAGGAGGAGCACTGGCCACGAGACGGACAGTCTAGTGTCGATTGTCTATTGCTAGCCTTTCATGGAGTTTATAGCGGAGCCATTGCAGTGTGATATTTGCTATTGTATTCGACTAGGCTCAGTACACGGATTACTCTTGGATATTACTTGGACTTGTATTGCTGGTGCACGCTTCGTCACAAATAAAGATAAGTTATCTCTTCATTTTAGCTGGCGCAATTCTTGTCATTAATTATTTTTCGGCCAACAGACATAGCTACATCCTGGTCACTAGTTACGCTTTATACAATTTGTTGTGGCTGGCCCAAAAGTACCACTGAGGACCTTGGGTTTGGGAGCTGACACAAAACTTGTGACTTTGATTTGATTCCAAAGATGAAGGAACCACTTTGTGGCATTCACTTCATAACTGTTCCAGAGTATGACAGGCAGTAGACCACTCCATTCACACCATCAGCAGAACACGCTCTGCTAATGGTATACTATGCCTTCCACATCCCTGGCAACGGGTTCTACACAATGTTGGTGACTGTTTGAAGGACAGTAACAGGTGCTAATGTGTAACTCTTTTGTATCGGTTGTGAATAAATAGTTGCCCCCATTTAAGTTCCAACCCTTGTACCTTGAAAGATTGAACAATATTTAACACTTCACTCAAAGATGGGTTTTCAGGTTGTAGTGCGCACTGACACACCTCCTTTTCATGAGGCAACCAAATGATTGTGCCATTATCCATAGAACCGGCATAGGAATCGGGATGAGAATTGGTAACAAACTGACATTTGTGAATTAGATCGTGGTGTGGAGTTCTGTCACCTCAGCCCTGTAAGACTGGGGGGCAATGTCAGAACTCTACACACAATGAAACATGTACATTTAATGGTGATAATTTGACAACTTAAACACTTCATCAAATCAAAGTGATGCAAGTTCCTTGAGTGTGGCTAACTGATAGGTGCATCCATTGGTGCTCTTCATTTTGAGAAATATGGGTGGTGCTCTTTCTTTGTCACACATTAAAAATTCCAATTTATCCAGAATTTTTTGTATTTTAAATCTTTCAGGACTGCTTAGTAGAAGAAATTCACATTTTTCACTGAAAAGAACATTGGAGGGTATGATTTTCATTAAATTGAACAATGGCGAGTCCAGGTGAGAATACCAAAAACTATGAAAAGGATACATTGCTACTCAATGTGTCATCTTTATGGTGAGTAACACTCTTACACCTTTCATTAAAATCAGTGTTTAAGTTGTAAAAGTGAATTACCATTTACTGTGGATGCTTTGTTGGCATACTACTATATACTGAGTCCAGCATGTATTGTATAATGTAGTGTCCTGTAATGTATATGACAGCCGACAAGTTTTGTGTTGCAATCATTCTCTCAGAAAACTTTTGTCGTGGATGAAATAATCTTCCTGCAGATGTTTCCTGACTCATTACATAGCCAATATATTTCTATTGTTGCCAATGTATAATACTGCTTGTAATCCTGTCAAGTCATAGTACAAGTTGATAGTGTGGCATCACAGTCCAGATGGGTGGAAACAAACAGTTATAATGTTTGCATTTACAATGTTAAGAGTTGGCCAACACATGAAAAAAGAAATGAGACGTAATAATAAACCCAAGCCATGTTTCTGCAAACACTCTATTAACTTTTGGCAGCCACTGTATTGTGAATTTTTAGTTCAGTGACTACAATAAGAAATTTCTGATAATGGTCATCAATGGGTATTTGCTTATAAGATTAACAGAGTGTGTTTTAAATCTTGAAATAGTCACAAACATAACGCAATAAAATTGCTAGTAGGTGGAAAAAATGCGGAAAGAAAAATGAAATATTGCTGTCACTGTTGCAATAGCAGCCATTGATATTCTAAGTAGGATTTCATGAATAACAATTCATGAAATCCTACTTAACATGCACAAAAAAGGAAAGGACAAATGGCTTTCATTGCAATTAGAAAGCAAAATTTTCTCTCCACATCTTTTCCACATACTAGTAAATTACTTGCACTCTGGTTGTGACGACTTCAAGATTTAAAACATGCTCCATTGACTTTGTGAGCAAATACCCATTTATCACCATTACAAGAAATTCCTTGTTGTTGTCATTGAACTTAAAATTCACATTACATGGCTGCCAAAAGTTAAGAGAGTGACTGCAGAAATACTGCTCAGATTTATTATTACATCTCATTTCTTTCCACATATGTAGGCAAACACTAACATCGTAAATGCAAACATTACAACTATTTGTTTAAACCACATGCCCCCATGGACTGTGATGCTA
The DNA here is from genome assembly GCF_021461385.2 of Schistocerca piceifrons. NCBI lineage: Eukaryota > Metazoa > Arthropoda > Insecta > Orthoptera > Acrididae > Schistocerca > Schistocerca piceifrons. The sequence goes on from NC_060148.1 coordinate 154,665,684, forward strand.
CACTATCAACTTGAACTATGACTAAACAGGATTACAAGCAATATCACACATCACCAACAACAGAAATCTACTGGTTATTTAGTTGGTCAGGGAACATCTGCAGAAAGATTGTTCATTCATGACAAAAGTTTTCTAAGAAAATAAATGCAACACAAAACTTGCCACCCGTAATATCCTTTATAGAACAGTGCATTATACAATACATGTTGGACTCAGTATATAGTAGCATGGCAACAAAGCAAGATCATCACACTCACATCATGACATCCATGGCAAATGGTAATTCAGTTTTACAAATGAAACACTCAATTTAATGAAAAGGATAAGAGTGCTACTCACCATAAAGATAACATATTGAGTAGCAATCTGTCCTTTTCATAACTGCTGATATCGCAACTTGGACTCTCCTTTGTTTAATGAAATGTACATCCTCCAATGGCTGTTCTGTCGAAAATTGTGAAACTTTGTATTAACTCCTGCATCTGTACATCATTCCTTTCCTGTTCCAGTTAGTGCCCACTGCTTCACTCGTGTAGACTGTATGGCCTGCAGAGATCAAATTTTTATGTTGTTCACAAATTGCAACAGCTTGTACACTTTTCACACTAATTAAGGCCTCATAAGCGTGGCCTTTTCTGAATGTACTTCTGCCCAAAAAGCAATTCTGGTAGCTAGAGTCCAAAGTTTTCATTTATTTATATTTCTATAGCATTTATTTATATTTCTATAGCAACTTTCATTCCCTAACAAATATTTCTTTACATCTAACCAAAAAGTGAAATACCAATTTTCGTAAATTTAGCTTTAATATCTTTTTAATGTAATGAAATATTTTCTTAAAAATTTTTGACCCAATTGTACTGTCTATGACGCTGAATTTTCAGAAACACTGAAACCTATATTATTATTATTTTTATTACTATTATTATTATTTTTAACTGAGAAGTCAAATACCAATTGTTATAGATAAAGCCTTAAAAATCCTTTAGCAGTTCTTTAGTAATTATTTAATTTTCAAAAGCTTTTCACCCACTATTATAACCCCTTAGTTGTTGAATTTACAAAAATGCTGAAACACATATTTTTATTTCCTGAAAGAAACCAAATACCACTTTTCGCAGTTCTAGCTTCAAAATTACCTTCACAGCAACATATTTTCAAAAAGCCTTTTATCCCCAGTTTCACCCCCTTAGGAGTGGAATTTCAAACAATCCCTTCTTAAATGATGCGTACAGTGTAAAATCCACACCCTCTCCAAACTTCAAGTTTCTGTCCTTAGCAGTTTGGGTAGGCAATGATAAATCGGTGAATCTGTCTGACCTTATTTAATCTCCTTATGGGCTTAATTTCCAAAAACGTGAAACATGTATTTTTAATCCCTAAGCAAAAAACCAAACACCAAATTTCAAAGATTTACCTTTAAAAATGCTATTGCAATGAAATATTTTCATAAATGTCCCCCCCCCCCTTCCCCCCATATTTCACCGCCTTAGGGGCTGAATTTCCAAACACAGTGATTTGCATATCTTTTATTTCTAACAGAGAAACTTAATAAAAATTTTCGTGCATTTAGCTTCAAAAACACTTGTACAGTGAAATATTTCCAGAAAAACTTTCATCCCCTGTTTCACCCTATAGGGGTTGAATTTCCAAATACAGCTAAACACTATTTTAAAATTTCCAACTAAGAAGCCAAATTTAAATATTCACAGATTTAGCTTTGAAAATTCTTTCATAATAAAATATGTCCATAAAAAATATCATCTGCTTTTTCACCCCATAGAGGTTCAACACTGAAACAAATATTTCTTTTATTTGTACCCGAGAAGTCAAAATGCCAATGTTCATAGATGTAGCTTTAAAAATACTTCAATAGTTCCTTAATAATGGTACACTTTCAAAAAAACTTTCACATACTATTTCACCCCCACAGGGTTAATTTTCCAAAAATGATGAAGCATATTTCTTTGTTTCTGACCATGAAACAAAATACCAATTTTTGTAGGCCTAGCTTCAAAACTGACTTATAATGACATTTCAAAAATAAAACCCTTCATCCCCCATTTCACCCCTTTTACGGTTGGAATATCGAAAAATCCCTACTTAAACAATTCGTACAGCATAAGTCCCATACCTCTTTCAAATTTCAGATAATTATCCTTAGCGGTTTGGGGCAATGAGGAGTCAGTCAGTAATGACGTTGCCTTTTATACATAAAGATTGAGATATAATGTACCACCTGCATTTATAAGCCATTCACACTCTAAATAGTAGAAAATGTGTCCCTTGGAACAATTCAAACAGATTCAGTTTGTAGCAAATATTTAGAAAATAAACTATTTTCTCCATAACAGTGTAGTAAATATATGCCAGGACATATCACAGTCTTCATCAATGAAATTTTTCAATTTGCATAAAGAATTTCGACTGGCCACAGTATGGGAATCCATTCATTTAATTATTGGTTCAGTCTGAACAATACCACTCCTATAAAGATAAAGAAGATAAACAACAAAATGATTGAATGCATATTGCAACAAGTATAAAATTAACTGTGTATAGATATCAATTACAAAACCAACAATTAACGCACCATTACATGAAAGTTATTTTTAAAATTCCTCATATTTTGCAAATCACTGATCTAGTTTAGCAGCAGTATTTTATCCAAACAAAGTTAACCGTATTTTCTGCTTGTTAAATGTCACAAGAGCAGGGATCTTGCATTAGTGAATAGTAATTTTACAAGTCAAAAGGTACTCCACTTTTATTATTTCACAAAACATATTTGCAAACATATCTGCAGGACCTCACACTATATGTGGGGCCTATAAAAGTGGCAAACAGTATGTATTTCTGCCATGAGATTTGTTGCACAAACTGTTCTTATCACTAATTCTCTAAACATCAAAGATTTAGACGATAATCTCATTATCTGCATCAAGAAAGCAACTGACTGTCAAAGAAGTAACAGGATTGCACAAATATAACAAGTTTAGTGGTGCCCACTAGGACCAAAGATTACATTGGTGTCAGCAATGAAATGTAGCTTTCTGCATCTGTTTTCATCACAACATTTAACATGGGATGTGCTGTTAGACATTGTCATGTTTGCCCAAGTATTTTTCCCAGAGTCAACAAAACCATCCCTCCTCATTCTATGAGGGTCACTCCAAAACAAATGTACACTATTTTGTAAAAATACAGCTTTCATTCTGCATGTGTGAAAGTTTTACAGTGTGTAGATACACCCTTCCCACTTGTTTTCAAACTTAGTTCAACTTGTTCCTGTGAGTGGCGCCCTCACAGCATGTCTTCAAGGTGGCTGCTACACTTGACGTTTGTCAGAAGCAACATGCTGTCATAGAATTCCTGTGCTGTGAAAACGAGACAGTGGGAAACATACACAAGAGGTTGAAAAAGGTGTATGGAGATTCTGCTGTTGATCACAGTCAGTCGGTGGGCAAGCAATTTAAGTGATGAAAGCGGGCACGGCAATATTGAGGATTGTCCTCGCAGTGGCAGGCCTCGTACTGCACACACTCCATGATCACAAAACTCAGACAGACAACACTGAAACACCCACCTTACAGTCCTGACCTGGCTCCATGTAACTATCATCTCTTTGGGAAACTGAAAGACTCTCTTCACGGAACAAGGTTTGAAGATGATGACTGCCTTGTGCACGCTGCCAAACAGTGGCTCCAACAGGTTGGTCCATAATTTTACTGTGCGGGTATACAAGCGCTGGTTCCAAAACAGCGGAAGGCAGTCAAGAGGGATGGAAATTATGTGGAGAAATGAAAATATTGTTCCTAAAGGATGTATCTACACACTGTAAAACTTTCAAACATGTAGAATAAAAGATGGATTTAAAAAGAGAGAGAGAGGGAGAGGAGGGGGGATCATTATCTGCAAACTGTTCCTCTACTGTACGCAGTATACAATGCAGTAAAATGTGTTTATAACCATCCACAATTAGCATTTTGTAAGCACAATAAGGTAACCATACCCAAACCACAAGAAATACCTCCATAATGTAACACCACTGCCTTCGTAATTCACTGTCGGGCCTACACAGGATGGTGCCTAAAGTTCTCCAGAATTTACCAAATACCAAACCCAAACCTTTCCATCAAACTGCCACAGGGTATTGTGTGATTCATCATTCCAAATCACTTATTCCCAATCATCCAGTGTCCAGTGATTTTGGCCTTCACACCACCTCAGGTGTCGCTTAACACTGACCATAGAAATTTGATGCTTGTGAGGAGCTGTTCAACCATGGCACACCATTTCTTTTGAGCTCCATACAAACAGTCACTGTGATAGCTCCACTGCTAACAATTTGAAATCCCCAAGTGATTCCCTTCACAGACTTCATGTAATTTTTTACAGTCTCCCTCCCGCAATGGTCAATTGTCCCTATCCATCTCAACATGAGGTCTACCTGGATCGGTTTACTGAGATGTTCCTTTACATTTACATTTCACAATCACATCACCAACAGCTGACTTGGGCAGAGCTTTAGAAGGGTTGAAATGTTGCTGATGGATTTGCTACTCAACTGACAACCAATCAGTTGTGCATGTCAAAGTTGCGATATTAAGCTCTCCTGACTGTTAATCCTTCTCTACTGACAGCGAGATACTCCTTGCCTCCTTTTATACTCATTGTTCCGCCTCTTGTGACATCTTGTGGTCAATTCCACGTTACATAGAAGTGTTCTGGTACTTCTGGCCAGATAGTGTATGTCTAGCTTGTATCCACACAGTCATTAAGTATCACTCAAAAGTTATCACTTACTGCAACTTAGTGCATTTGAGGTACAGAATAACACTTCTTTTGAAAAAAATGTAATTCATTGCAAGATGGACCATTTAAGTACAGAAAAGGAGAGCATGACACTTTATGCAAAAATTCAGGCCATTTCTGTGATCTTAGCAAATTTAGTTGATTAACTTTTGAACTGTTCAGTTGTTGTACCTGAATTAGAACTTCCAACAACACAAAAAAGTTTGAAAATTCCATATCAACAGAAGTAGATTCAAGATATCCTTAAACATATTAAAACAAAGTATGTTCTCAATACTCAATAACAGCAGAAACACTGAAATTATCAAAATCAAATATTATCAAATTTTAACAGTTGTTCTCTGAGAATATCTGGAAACTGACAAACATGTAGAAAAATGGCAAATAGCTCTAATCCAAACCCTTCATTTAAAAAAATATAAATAAATAAGGTGTTGATAACTACAGAGAAATATTGATTTCATCTATTCTATTATGAAACTATAAATAAACTTTTGAAACAAAATTAAGAGAACATTTATCTAAACAATTCCCAGAATATCAGGGTGACTTCAGAAAGGGAAGATTAAATCAGAAATCTACTCTAGATATAAGATCAATAATTTCTCACAGCATTTTATGCACAAAACTATATACTTTAATTTGCTGACTTACAAAACATCTGACCCTGTAGATAGAGTAACACAGGATAAAAATATCACAGAATTTGAAGTGATAGCAAAATTAGTAAACATTATCCGTGAAACCCAAACTAATAATTAGTCATTTTCAAAATTAAGGTATTTTCCAGATTTTTCAAGTCAAATCTTTCTCAAGTTTACTTTTTCACTACATTTGGCTCCAGAGTGTCCTTTTTTTACAGAGGTATATATTGACAATTCTTAGAATATCTATAATTAATTACTTTTAGAAGTATAAATCAGAGAGGAATTTGGGACAGATTACATCAAAAATTGACAGATTAGAAATAAAACATTTTTAAAATATTAAATATTGTATTTTGATTTAAAGGCAACAGAAAATATCAAATAAAAATTACAAATTCTGTTTTTACAAATACAGATACATTATTAGTTACTGATTAAAACTGATTAAAGGGAACAAACTCTAAAAATACATCATAATAAAATGAATACGACACTTCATTACATTTTGTATTTCTGCCAAAATCTCTGGTGCTTTGCTAAACATAATTGCTCCTTTCGTTTCAAATTCTTTGATTTCAGCTTGCTTTCACTTGTTTGGTAATCATTCTTTCTTTTCTTATTCACATTTCTTCTAATTTTTTAGGTCCTCTTTTCACAAAGAATGCGCATGCGAAAAGAGGATATAAGACTTTTGTCAATATCACCATTTCCATAATAGTTTTCTTTATGAACCAAGAAGCAATGCTATACTTTCCCCTTTCAGGTGGTCTTTTGTGTAGCTCAGCAACTTACTTCTTCAAAAGTGGAATATGTTGTTTAAGTGCTCTCTTCATGACTTACAACATTTCCAACCCATCTTAGAGAACAAAATTTGAAAGGGAGCTTGGAAAACCATGTAATATTTGAGAAGGTTGTCCTCCTTGAAGGAAAATACTTCATAAAGTACAGAACCACCCTAAGAAATTCAAGAACATTCCAGCCACTTTCATTATGAGCAGTTTTCAAAGCTTCATTCACTACATGAGGTGAGCAATTGCAACAATGAAACATTGTGTGTTTGATTATCTTCTTCATTTAACAGAAATGCTTGAAAATCATGCAACATATTTAAGTTCACATCTGGTCCATCCACAGAAATTTGGATTATATTCTTAGGTGACAAATTCGAACCATTCAGATCCTCCAGGAAACCTGACTGTAAATCAGAAGGTGTGGCAAAATTTAAAAACACAGATGTTACATATCTTGTGGATAGAGATCAATATTGTTCATCCCTGAAACAAACCACCAAATCCGTCTGTGCCTTTTGCACAACCTCGCTTAAACTCTTGTCATTTGACACACAAAAGAATCAAACCTCCCTGACTTTGTTAGGTAGGAGTTTCAGGAAATGAGGGCCATGTACACAAGTAATTATATGTGACAACCTACACTTGCGTAATTGTAATTTTTCTGTAATCATGCTGCCAGAAAACATAATTTGGAATATGTCTGTTGTGTTTACAGAACTTCTCACTGAAGAATGAGACATGACTTTATTCATAGACCATATAATCTCAGATTTTACTATCTCATCAATAACTAAAAAATGTCTCAATGAGTTTGTTTTGGAAACCTCTTCAACTGAAGTTCTAGGTATTGTAGTAAGAGCAAGTAATTGTAATTTGTCACTGCCATTTAAATTCCTTTCAGAAGAAACTTGTGACTGAGCTGGCACTGTTTGTACTATACCTCCAGACAACTTGTTTTGTTGCCTTGAAAATAATGAATCAACCAATGTTGAATGTCTCTTTCCTCTTGCATGCGTTTGTACATTTCAAATGCCACTGGTACTAATGTCTAAGTCACATTTGCACAAAATGGTCGACAGATGCCAAGTTATAAGCTGCAAGTAGTACTAATATGATGTGGGAAACATTTTTGTTAGCAAGAAAACAATTTTACTCTGATTGCCCTTAACATCTTTAAAATGAGATTACAATTACAACAGTTTTATATTAGTAATTAAAAATTTCTAAGGAAGTGTCTTTCCAAAAAAGATGCAGAATAAAGATATTTAAACAGAAGTGGGAGTGGACAGAATTACAGAAACAGCTGATAATCCTCCAGCACCACACGGGATGGCAGCACTGTCATGGGTGGAAATACAAGTTATATGTCATTTCCACTAGGTGTATATGTGGTGTCACGTATAGCTCAATCAAGTCACACCTTCACATTTCTCAATTTCCTCTCGTGGTTGCAAACTGCAGTAGCAGAGGCTTTGCTAACATGGCTTGCACAGATGGACTCTTAAGTTTCCTACGCATAATGAAGACCTAAGAGATCTGGAGAATCTTTATATGTTGTTGTTGTTGTTGTTTTGTGGTCTTCAGTCCAGAGACTGCAGCTCTCCATGCTACTCTATCCTGTGCAAGCTGCTTCATCTCTAAGTATCTAATGCAACCTACATCCTTCTGAATCTGTTTAATGTATTAATCATGTGGTCTCCCTCTACCATTTTTACCCGCCTAATTGCACCCCAGTACTAAATTAAACTGGTGATCCCTTGATGGCTCAGAACATGCCCTACCAACTGATCCCTCCTTCTAGTCAACTTACACCACAAATTCCTCTTCTCCCCAATTCTATTCAGTGCCTCCTCATTAGTTACATGATCTACCCATCTAATCTTCAGTATTCTTCTGTAGCACCACATTTAGAAGCTTCTATTCTCTTTTTGTCTAAACTATTTATCACCCAGATTTCACTTGCATACATGGCTACACTCCATACAAATACATTCAAAAAAGACTACCAGACACTTAAATCTATACACGATATTAACAAATTTCTCTTCTCCAGAAACGTTTTGCTTGCCATTGCCTGTCTACATTTTAAATCCTATCTACTTCGACCATCGTCAGTTATTTTTCTCCACAAATAACAAAAATCATTTACTACTTTAAGCTAATCATTTCCCAATCTAATTTCCTCAGCATTACCTTATTTAATTCGACTACATTCCATTATCGTCATTTTGCTTTTGTTGAGGTTAATATATATATATATATATATATATATATATATATATATATATATATATATATATATATATATATATATACATATATATATAATATAATATAAATATCCTCCTTTCAAGACAATGTGTGTTGCATTCAACTGCTCTTCCAGGTCTTTTACTGTCTCTGACAGAATTATGATGTCATCGGCTAACCTCAAAGTTTTTATTTCTTATCCATGGATTTTAATTCCTACGCCAAAATTTTCTTTTGTTTCCTTTACTGCTTGCTCAATATACAGATTGAATAACATCAGGGATAGGCTACAACCCTCTCTAGGGTAACTGGTAGGGTCAGTATTGCCTCACGTGTTCCAACATTTCTACAGAATCCAAATTGATCATCCCCAAGATCTGCTTCTACCAGTTTTTACACTCGTCTGTAAGGAATTTGTGTTATTATTTTGCAGCTGTGACTTATTAAACTGATAGTTCAGTAATTTTCAGATCTGTAAACACCTGCTTTCTTTGGGATTTGAATTATTATATTCTTCTTGAAGTCTGAGGTTATTTCACCTATCTCATACATCTTGCTCTCCAGCTGGTACAGTTTTGTCAGGGCTGGCTCTCCCAAGGCCATCAGTTGTTCTGATCGAATGTTGTCTACCCCCGGGGCTTTGTTTTGACTTAGGTCTTTCAGTGCTCTGTCAAACTATTCACACAGTGTCATATCTCCCATTTCATCTTCATCTACATCCTCTTCCATTTCCATAATATTGTCATCAAGTAAATCGCCCTTGTATAGACCCTCTATATATTCCTTCCACCTTTCTGTTTCCCTCCTTTGCTTAGAACTGATTTTCCACCTGAGCTCTTGATATTCATACAGGTGGTACTCTTTTCTCCAAAGGGCTCTCTAATTTCCTTGTAGGCAGTATCTATGTTACTCCTAGTGATGTATGCCTCTACATCCTTACATCTGTCCTTTAGCCATCTCTGCTTAGCGATTTTGAACTTCCTGTCAATCTCATTTTGGAGATATTTGTATTCCTTTTTGCTTTCTTCATTTACTGCATTTTTGTTTTCTCCTTTCATCAATTAAATTCAATATCTCTTCTGTTACAATAGGATTTCTACTAGCCCTCATATTTTTACCTACTTGATCCTCTGCTGCCTTCACTACTTCATCCCTCAGAGCTACCCAGTCTTCTTCCACTGTATTTCTTTCCTCCGTTCTTGTCATTCATTCCCTAATACTCTCTCCAAAACTCTCAACAACTCTTGGTTCTTTCAATTTATCCAGGTTCCATCTCCTTAAATTCCGACCTTTTGCAGTTTCTTCAGTTTTAATCTACAGTTAATAACCAATAGATTGTGGTCAGAGTCCACATCTGCACCTGGAAATGTCTTTCAATTTAAAACCTTGTTCCTATATCTCTGTCTTACCATTATATAATCTACCTGAAACCTTCCAGTGTCTCCACGCCTCTTCCATGTATATAACCTTCTTTTATGATTCTTAAACCAAGTGTTAGCTATGATTAAGTTACGCTCTGTGCAAAACCCTACCAGGCAGTTTCCTCTTTCATTCCATTCCTTAGTCCCATTCCATATTCACCTACTACTTTTCCTTTTCTTTCTTTTGCAACTATCGAATTCCAGTCCCTCATGACTATTAAATTTTTATCTCCCTTCACTATCTGAATAATCTCTTTTATCTTGTCATACATTTCTTCAATCTCATCGTCATCTGCGGAGCTAGTGGGCATATAAACTTGTACTAGTGAGGTAGGTGTGGGCTTCGTGTCTGTCTTGGTTACAATAATGCGTTCACTATGCTGTTTGTAGTAGCTTACCCATGCTCCTATTTTTTTACTCATTATTTAACTGGCTCCTGCATTACCCCTATTTGATTTTATATTTATAACCCTGTATTCACTTGACCAGAAGTCTTGTTCCTCCTGCCACTGTACTTCATGAATACCCTTTATTTCTAAGTTTAACCTATCCATTTTCCTTTTTAAATTTTGTAACCCACCTATCCGATTAAGGGATCTGACATTCCACACTCTGATCCATAGAACACCAGTTTTGTTTCTCCTGATAACGACGTCCTCCTGAGTAGTCCCAGCCCGGAGATCCAAATGGGAGACTATTTCACCTCCAGAATATTTTACACAAGAGGACGCCATCATCATTTAACCATACAATAAAGCTGCATGCCCTCAGGAAAAATTATGGCTGTAGTTTCCCCTTGCTTTCAGCCTTTTGCAATACCAGCACAGCAAGGCCATTTTGGTTAATGTCGCAAAGCCAGATCAGTCAATCATCCAGACTGTTGCCCCTGCAACTACTGAAAAGGCCGCTGTCCCTCTTCGGGAACCACATGCTTGTCTAGCCTCTCAACAGATACCCCTCCATTGTGGTTGCACCTACGGTACGACTATATGTATCACTGAGGCATGCAATCCTCCCCACCTAAGATACAAGTTACACTTCACCAATTGATTGTCATCCTTCATTATCTGGCACAGTTCACAAGTTCTGATAACTGTTAAGACTTTCTTACTTACGTTCTTAAGGGGACATGCTCGTGAAAATGACAAAAAATTTGAAAAAAAAAAACAAAAATTCTTGGTCTATAGAAAAGAGCATTTCATGCTGGTTTCAAAAATGTGTAGTTTATGGGCATTATCATTTTACGTTCGTTCTTAAATTGCGGTTGAACGTGATGTTGCACAGTGGTCATCCCCATCTGCCAGTTCGAAGTGCATCAGAATACGTGATGCATTATTTTGTTCCGTTTTTTTGCATCATTAGCTGGGGATCATTAACACACGTGTATTCTAGAAGGCACTGACTCCCAGAACCAAAGTACAGGCATGTCTAGAAGGCTATGGTTCGAATGTTTACATTGGTGGTTTTATAGTTATTGTGTGTAGTTTTGTTTCTGTGTGTGTGTGTGTGTGTGTGTGTGTGTGTGTGTGTGTGTGTGTGTGTGTGTTTCCTGTGCTACAAATGGCGAGAGTAAAGAAATTCAGCCTCAAATGAAATTTTTGCGGCAACCTGTTCCAAACACAACCAAAATACACTTCAGTTGCTTCAAAACTCACCCACGGAAGCTGTGTCTACAGGCAGTGCTTCTAGACATAAACTTTCATTTTCTGAAAGTAATAAGAGCAAGCTTAGTAGTATTGTAAGCAGCAGTAATGATGGAAATGTTATTGTGAACCCAAATAACCTGCCAAGACTTTTGAAGAGTGCTGTGAAATGTAAGTACTGCAATTGTGAAGAGGGTACTGACGTTTCTGAGGACAATTCAGCAAGGAACGGTCTTTCAAATTGTTAGTGATTGCCTGTAACTCGTATAAGATGCACAGTGATACTATAACATCGCCAGTAACTGATAGTCAACATTACAGAGTAAATATTCAACTTGAAACTTCCTGGCAGATTAAAACTGTGTGCCCAACTGAGACTCGAACTCAGGACCTTTGTCTTTCGCGGGCAAGTGCTTTACCATCTGAGCTACCAAAGCACGACTCACGCCAAGTCATCACAGCTTTACTTCTGCCAGTATCTCGTCTCCTACCTTCCAAACCTTACAGAAGCTCTCCTGCGAAGCTTGCAGAACTAGCATTCCTGAAAGAAAGAATACTGCGGAGACATGGCTTAGCCACAGCCGGAGGCTCCGCAGTATCCTTTCTTTCAGGCGTGCTAGTTCTGCAAGGTTCGCAGGAGAGCTTCTGTAAGGTTTGGAAGGTAGGAGACGAGATACTGGCAGAAGTAAAGCTGTGATGACTGGGCGTGAGTCGTGCTTTGGTAGCTCAGATGGTAGAGCACTTGCCCGCGAAAGGCAAAGGTCCCGAGTTCGAGTCTCGGTCGGGCACACAGTTTTAATCTACCAGGAAGTTTCATGTCAGCGCACACTCTGCTGCAGAGTGAAAATCTCATTCTGGAAATATTCAGCTTGCTTATGCAATGCCATGTGTTGGAAGGAGAAAGAGAGCTGCCCAGACTTTTTGTACAGTGACGGATTTGCCTCCACCTGCACTGAGGCTTGACAGATACAATAAATTAATACATAATGCTTGATGTGATGTAAGTCTACATTCAATAAAAAGAGCACCAGAATAAGAAGTAGCCTTGTCTGAAAATACAGACATTGTAGCAGCATTTAATGGATCTTGGCAAAAGAGAGATAATACTTCTCCGAATGGGGTTGTAACTGGCACATTTATTGAAACGGGTAAGATTCTAGATTATGAATGTCTAACAGAGCACTGCCAGGGTTGTTCACGTAAATTTATTGGCACATACATTTGTGTACAGAACTTTGATGACACTAGCGGAAACAAGTAAAACGAAAGGAGTTCTAAACATTTTTAGAAGATCAGAGGTCAGTCATGTTGTGAGGTATGTTGGCTATCTTGGGAATGGCAACTGTGAAGGACACACTACTGTTGTTAATGACATACCATATGGGAACACTATGATAGAAAAGATGGAATGTGTTGGGCATGTACAAAAAGGAGTGGGAGCTCGGCTGAGAAAATTATGTAAAGACTTCAGTGGAAAGAAACTGTCAGACGGAAAACACATTGGTGGACCAGGTCATCTTACACAAAGTGAAACAGATTCTTTGACTCAATATTATAGACTAGCAATAATGTAGGAGATTTGGAGAACATGAGACGAGCTGCTCAGGCAACATGGTTTCACGGAGTATCAACAGATGAAACAGCTTGGTTTGTGTCCAAAAGGGGAAGAATCGTGGTGCAAATATTGCTTGAGCAATGCTACAGGCATACAATAGAACCACAAGCATTCCTTACCACTTGCTGTAATGGAGGATATTAGGCCTTATATACATACACACAAAATTCAAACTTTCGCAAAAAATGGTTGCTTCATCAGGAAAGAGGGAAAGAGAGGGAAAGACGAAAGGATGTGGGTTTTAAGGGGGAGGGTAAGAAGTCATTCCAATACCGGGAGCGGAAAGACTTACCTTAGGGGGAAAAAAGGACAGGTATACACTCACGCACACACACACATATCCATCCGCACAGACACAGACACAAGCAGACATTTGCAAAGGCAAACAGTATGGGCAGAGATGTCAGTCAAGGCATGTTTAGCCACAGGGTGATCCTCATTACCAACAAACACTGTCTGCCTGTGTCCATTCATACGAATGGACAGTTTGTTGCTGGCCATTCCCACATAGAAGCTTCACAGTGTAGGCAGGTCAGTTGGTAAATCACGTGGGTGCTTTCACACGTGGCTCTGCCTTTGATCGTGTACACCTTCCGGGTTACAGGACCGGACTAGGTGGTGGTGGGAGGGTACATGGGACAGGTTTTACACCGGGGGCAGTTACAAGGGTAGGAGCCAGAAGGTAGGGAAGGTGGTTTGGGGATTTCATAGGGATGAACTAAGAGGTTACGAAGGTTAGGTGGACAGCAGAAAGACACTCTTAGTGGAGTGGGGAGGATTGCATGAAGGATGGATCTCATTTCAGGGCAGGATTTGAGGAAGTGGTATCCCTGCTGGAGCGCCACATTCAGAGTCTGATCCAGTCCCAGAAAGTATCCTGTCACAAGTGGGGAACTTTTGTGATTCTTCTGTGGGAGGTTCTGGGTTTGAGGGGACGAGGAAGTGGCTCTGGTTATTTGCTTCCGTACCAGGTCGGCAGGGTAGTTGTGGGATTTCAGGTTGTTGGTGTAATGGTTTAGGGATTCCGGACTGGAGCAGATTCGTTTGCCACGAAGACCTAGGCTGTAGGGAAGGGACCGTTTGATGTGGAATGGGTGGCAGCTGTCATAATGCAGGTACTGTTGCTTGTTGGTGGGTTTGATGTGGATGGACGTGTGAAGCTCGGCATTGGACAGATGGAGGTCAACGTCAAGGAAACTGGCATGGGATTTGGAGTAGGACCAGGTGAATCTGATGGAACCAAAAGAGTTGAGGTTGGAGAGGAAATTCTGGAGTTCTTCTTCAATGTAAGTCAAGATCATGAAAATGTCATCAATAAATCTGTACCAAACATTGGGTTTGCAGGCTTGGGTAACCAAGAAGGCATCCTCTAAGCAACCCATGAATAGGTTGGCATACGAGGGGGCCATCCTGGTACCCATGGCTGTTACCTTTAATTGTTGGTATGTCTGCCCTTCAAAAGTGAAGAAGTTGGAGGTCAGAATGAAGCTGGCTAAGGTAATGAGGAAAGAGGTTTTAGGTAGGGTGGCAGGCCAACTGCAAATTAGAACAGCAGGCCACCATCCACCTCAAAAAATTATCCAATCTCCTGGCTTCCCACCTCCGGAAAGGCAACTCACTCACCCTTCACAACCTATCCAGCAAACCTCAACCTCCTCTCATTGCACACAAACCCAGTCTCTCCCATCTACTCAATCTCCCACTTCCAGCTCCACTCCCTCCAAAACCTCAAAATTCCAATCAACGCAATCTTGAACCACAACACCCCAATTCAGTAGTTAACCTTTCCTCCAAACCTCTCTCCCAATCCGAAACCTTTGTCCTATCCAAAGGCCTCACCTTCAGCCCCACTCCCAGATTCAACCAAACAGCCCTTGTCAAAGATTTACTGTCCTACACTCGTACTCTCTGCTGGAAATATCACTTTGCCACAAAGAAAAATGACCCTAATCCTATTCCTAATGATCCAACTCCCCAAGACACTATCCAAATTGATCCCTGCCTGGAACAGTTCAGTCCTCCGTCACAGCGGGACCCACCTCCTCTTCCTCAAAATCACCCTCTCCAAACCTTCCAGGAATTTCTGACTTCCAGCCTTGCTTCTCAATCCTTCTTAAAAAACCTTAATCCTACTCCCAACATCACCACTGCTGAAGCCCAAGCTATCCGTGATCTGAAGGCTGACCAATCCATTGTCATTCTTCCAGCGGACAAGGGTTCCATGACCGTGGTACTTGATCGTCGGGAGTATGTGGCTGAGGGACTGCGTCAGCTTTCAGACAACACCACATACAAAGTTTGCCAAGGTAATACCATTCCTGATGTCCAGGCGGTGCTTCAAGGAATCCTCAGAACCTTAGGCCCCCTACAAAACCTTTCACCTCAGTCCATCAACCTCCTGACCCCACCGACTCCCCACACCCCTACCTTCTACCTTCTTCCTAAAATTCACAAACCCAATCATCCCAGCTGCCCCACTGTAGCTGGTTTCCAATCCCCCACAGAACACATCTCTGCCTACGTAGATCAACACCTTCAACCCATTGCATGCAGTCTCGCATCCTTCATCAAAGACACCAACCACTTTCTCGAACACCTGGAATCCTTACCCAATCTATTACCCCGTAAACCATCCTTGTAACCATTGATGTCACTTCCTTATACACAAATATTCCGCACGTCCAGGGCCTCGCTGCGATGGAGCACTTCCTTTCACGCCGATCACCTGCCACCCTACCTAAAACCTCTTTCATCATTACCTTAGCCAGCTACATCCTGACCCACAACTTCTTCACTTTTGAAGTCCAGACATACCAACAATTAACGGGAACAGCCATGGGTACCAGGATGGCCCCCTCGTACGCCAACCTATTCATGGGTCGCTTAGAAGAAGCCTTCTTGGTTACCCAGGACTGCCAACCCAAAGATTGGTACAGATTTATTGATGACATCTTCATGATATGGACTCACAGTGAAGAAGAACTCCAGAATTTCCTCTCCAACCTCAACTCTTTTGGTTCCATCAGATTCACCTGGTCCTACTCCAAATCCCATGCCAGTTTCCTTGACGTTGACCTCCATCTGTCCAATGCCCAGCTTCACTCGTCCATCCACATCAAACCCACCAACAACCAACAGTACCTCCATTACGACAACTGCCACCCATTCCACATCAAACGGTCCCTTCCCTACAGCCTAGGTCTTCGTGGCAAACGAATCTGCTCCAGTGCGGAATCCCTGAACCATTACACCAACATCCTGAAAACAGCTTTTGCATCCCGCAACTACCCTCCCGACCTGGTACAGAAGCAAATAACCAGAGCTACTTCCTCATCCCTTCAAACCCAGAACCTCCCACAGAAGAACCCCAAAAGTGCCCCACTTGTGACAGGATACTTTTCGGGACTGGTTCAGACTCTGAATGTGGCTCTCCAGCAGGGATACGACTTCCTCAAATCCTGCCCTGAAATGAGATCCATCCTTCATGAAATCCTCCCCACTCCACCAAGAGTGTCTTTCCACCATCCACCTAACCTTCGTAACCTGTTAGTTCATCCCTATGAAATCCCCAAACCACCCTCCCTACCCTTGTAACCGCCCCCAGTGTAAAACCTGTCCCATGCACCCTCCCACCAGCACCTAGTCCAGTCCTGTAACACTGAATGTGTACACGATCAAAGGCAGAGCCACGTGTGAAAGCACGCATGTGATTTACCAACTGACCTGCCTACACTGTGAAGCTTTCTATGTGGGAATGACCAGCAACAAACTGTCCATTCGCATGAATGGACACAGACAGACAGTGTTTGTTGGTAATGAGGATCACCCTGTGGCTAAACATGCCTTGGTGCACGGCCAGCACAACTTGGCACAGTGTTACACCATCCGGGTTATCTGGATACTTCCCACTAACACCAACCTGTCAGAACTCCAGAGATGGGAACTCGCCCTTCAGTATATCCTCTCTTCTCGTTACCTGCCAGGCCTCAACCTCCGCTAATTTGAAGTTGCTGCCACTCATACCTCACCTGTCTTTCAACAACAACTTTGCCTCTTTACTTCCGCTTTGACTGACATCTCTGCCCATACTCTTTGCCTTTACAAATGTCTGCTTGTGTCCGGTTATGTGCGGATGGATATTTGTGTGTGTGTGTGTGTGTGTGTGTGTGTGTGTGTGTGTGTGTGTGTGTGTGTGTGTGTGCGAGTGTATACCTGTCCTTTTTTCCCCCTAAGGTAAGTCCTTCCAGTCCCAGGACTGGAATGACTCCTTACCCTCTCCCTTAAAATCCACATCCTTTCGTCTTTCCCTCTCCTTCCCTCTTTCTTGATGAAGCAACAGTTTGTTGCGAAAGCTTGAATTTTGTGTGTATGTTTGTGTTTGTTTGTGCGTCTATCGACCTGCCAGCACTTTTGTTTGGTAAGTCTCATCGTCTTTGTTTTTAGATATACTATGTAAACATATTAAAGATAGTGTTACATGCTGGAATACGGATTTTCACTACTCTGACCACAAATGCCAGCTTGTAGAGTATGTAAACACAAGCATCCAAAAAATGACAAAAGTTATCGAAAATAAAAGAATCCTAAAAGAGGGTAACATCCTTGCCCTAAGAAATAAATTAGCTATAGAAGACTGGGATCTGACAACAACTGGGCCAAATTCTATGATACTGTGCTAAGACACTTTGACAGATGCTGCCCCGTTAAGAAAATACAAAGTGTGTTCACCCATAACCAAAGTGCAAAAACCAACAGACTGATACTTCCAGCAGATATGATAAAACTCAGGCAAAACATCCCGGACCTGGATGTGTTACACAAGTCAACAAACCTGCAGGTTTTTTAGGCCAAGTACAATGAAGCCAAGAAAATCTTTAAGAAAGAGCTTTCAGATCTAAGAAAACAGATGTACAGCAGTGAAATAGCTCAATCAGACAATATAGCCAAGACCTCATGGAGAATTGTAAATCAATTTCACAAAGCCACGCCGAAGCCAGAAACTGAAATTGTAAATATAAGACATGAAGGAAACACAATTAAAGATCCTAATAAAGTCTGTAATGTTTTCAATAAATACTTTATATCTGCAGCTGTTAGTCCAGTTAATAACACAATTGTGAGTAGTGAGGTAAAGCTCTGCCCCTTTGAAAAGCCACCTTTTGAATTCAAACGAGTAAGTGAAAAAGAAATAGGCAGGATAATAAATAACCTAAAGAATAAGTTCTCATCTGGATGGGATGGTTTGAGTAGTATCGTGATTAAAAAATGTAATAAGGAATTAGTTAAAATAATCACCAACCTGGTGAACTGCAGTATTAGAGAACATACATTTCCAAATATATTGAAATGGAGCACAGGTAAACCAGTGCATAAAAAAGGATCAAAGAAAGAGGTTTCAAATTTCAGGCCCATTTCATTAATACCTGTCTTCAGCAAAGTATTTGAAGTTGTGCTGCTGACACAACTTAGTGACTATTTCTTGAGAAATAAGTTCCTAACAGAGACAACATGGATTCCAAAAAGATCATAGTACTATCACAGCAATTACGGAATTTCTTTACAAAACGTATGGTGCTCTTGATCAAGGAATGCAAACAGCTGGCATATGTCTAAACCTTACTAAACCCTTTGACTCGGTAAACCATGAGTTACTTTCAAGTAAACTTGAGTCATACAATGTAAATGTTGCATCCATGCAATTGCTGGCTACATATTTATTTAACCACAAGCAGCAAAATTCGGAGTAGGTATTAAAGTCCATGGAGAAGCAATAAAAACGTTGAGGTTCGCCGATGACATTGTAATTCTGTCAGAGACAGCAAAGGACTTGGAAGAGCAGTTAAATGGAATGGACAGTGTCTTGAAAGGAGGGTATAAGATGAACATCAACAAAAGCAAAACGACGATAATGGAATGTAGTCGAATTAAGTCGGGTGATGCTGAGGGAATTAGATTGGGAAATGAGACACTTAAAGTAATAAAGAAGTTTTGCTATTTTGGGAGCAAAATAACTGATGATGGTTTAAGTAGAGAGGATATAAAATGTAGACTGGCAATGGCAAGGAAAGCGTTTCTGAAGAAGAGAAATTTGTTAACATTGAGTACAGATTTAAGTGTCAGGAAGTTGTTTCTGAAAGTATTTGCATGGAGTGTAGCCATGTATGGAAGTGAAACATGGATAATAAATAGTTTGTACAAGAAGAGAATAGAAGCTTTTGAAATGTGGTGCTACAGAAGAATGCTGAAGATTAGATGGGTAGATCACATAACTAATGAGGAGGTATTGAATAGAATTGGGGAGAAGAGGAGTTTGTAGCTCAACTTGACAAGAAGAAGGGACCGGTTGGTAGGACATGTTCTGAGGCATCAAGGGATCACAAATTTAGCATTGGAGGGTAAAAATCGTAGAGGGAGACCAAGAGATGACTACACTAAGCAGATTCAGAAGGATGCAGGTTGCAGTAAGTACTGGGAGATGAAGAAGCTTGCACGGGATAGAGTAGCATGGAGAGCTGCATCAAACCAGTCTCAGGACTGAAGACAACAACAACAACAACAACAGTGTACAAAGCTGGCTTACAAAATCAATAATCAGATCATTAATTTCCAGTTCAAATATGAGACAGTCACACAAGGTGTACCTCAGGGCTCAATTTTGGGCCCTTTCCTTTTCCTAGTGTACATAAAAGATATAGAGCAACTCCCAATTGGTAACCTATGCAGACGATACCTCACTGTTATTTCTTGGCAAACAAAATGATGAGTTAAAGTTGGTAGCAACTGAGGGACTACGTCAAATAACTACTTATTTCCAAGATCAAGGTTTGAAAGTTAATATCAGTAAATCTCAGTTATTGCCATTTAAACTTACAAACTCACACCAAACCTCTGTCAGTAACATAGGTGGAATTGAAGTGGTGGACACAGAAGGCTGCAGATTTCTAGGTATTCACATAGATGAAAATCTAAGATGGGTAAACCATATCAAATGTTTATGCTATAAAATCAGCAGGTCATTACATCTAATCAGCCAGTTATCAAAAGTAGTCCCACATCAGACATTAAAAACAATTTATTATGGAACCATTTTTGCACAGATTAATTACAGGATAGAGATATGGGGTTGTGCTGCCGACATACATATGAACAGAATATTAACCCAACAGAAAAGAGCAATCAGAATTTTCCATGGATTAGGGTATAGAGATTCATGCAGGGAAATCTTTGTTCATCATAAATACCTCACAGTCTACTCATTGTATCTTTACAAATTAATTATATTTTTTGTGACACATCAAAACAAAGCAACAAAGTGCTCTGATATGCATGCCTATAATACAAGAAATAAAGACTGCTACTACAGACAAAGAACAAAATTAAAAACAACAGACCATAGTCCATGCATTAGTGGTCAAATATGGTAAAACAGATTACCGAGCTCTATAAGGTGCCACAAAGGGAACATATTCAAAGTGAAACTGAAATATTTCTTGATTGACAAGTGTTTATATTCTTTAAGTGAATATTAATATTAAACTAAAATAAATTATTGTATATATATATATATATATATATATATATATATATATATATATATATATATATATATATATATATATAAAAACAAAGATGAATTAATAGAGGGAAACATTCCATATGGGAAAAATATATCTAAAAACAAAGATGATGTGACTTACCAAACGAAAGCGCTGGCACATCGATAGACACACAAACAAACACAAACATACACACAAAATTCAAGCTTTCGCAACAAACTGTTGCCTCATCAGGAAAGAGTGAAGGAGAGGGAAAGACGAAAGGAAGTGGGTTTTAAGGGAGAGGGTAAGGAGTCATTCCAATCCCGGGAGCGGAAAGACTTACCTTAGGGGGAAAAAAGGACGGGTATACACTTGCACACACTCACATATCCATCCACACATATACAGACACAAGTAGACATATTTAAATATGTCTGTGAAGGGTAAAAAGAACGAAATAATAGGAGTTGGTAAAACTACTCAATTTGTTCTTATTCATGGACCTTTCGTTTGGTAAGCCACATCATCTTTGTTTTTAGATATATAGACAAAGATGATGTGACTTACCAAATGAAAGCGCTGGCAGGTCGATAGACACACAAACAAACACAAACATACACACAAAATTCAAGCTTTCGCAACAAACTGTAGGCTCATCAGGAAAGAGGGAAGGAGAGGGAAAGACGAAAGGATGTGGGTTTTAAGGGCGAGGGTAAGGAGTCATTCCCATCCCGGGAGCAGAAAGACTTACCTTAGGGGGGAAAAAGGATGGGTATACACTTGCACACACACACATATCCATCCACACATATACAGACACAAGCAGACATATTTAAAGACAAAGAGTATATATATATATATATATATATATATATATATATATATATATATATATATATATATATATATAATAGAAGGAAACATTCCACGTGGGAAAAATTATATATAAAAACAAAGATGAGGTGACTTACCGAACGAAAGTGCTGGCAGGTCGATAGACACACAAACAAACACAAACATACACACAAAATTCAAGCTTTCGCAACAAACTGTTGCCTCATCAGGAAAGAGGGAAGGAGAGGGGAAGACGAAAGGAAGTGGGTTTTAAGGGAGAGGGTAAGGAGTCATTCCAATCCCAGGAGCGGAGAGACTTACCTTAGGGGGAAAAAAGGGCAGGTATACACTCGCACACACGCACATATCCATCCACACATACAGACACAACTATATATATAGTTGTGTAAAATCTGAATATTTGTAATAGGTACAATTTAACACCGAATATTGTGCCTTATTAAGTACAATGGTCCATTTGTATCATGTATATGAAATCACATATGTATATATGACTGTACTAAACTTGTAAAAGAAATGCTATGACGTTTGCAAAAGACACCAGTTGGTGTCTCCATGCAAAAAATTACAATAAATAGAAAATAAAAAAATAAAAGTAGAACTCTGCTAAGCCAAAAAAGGACCTCAGTTGCTTTGCATTCTTACATTCTGAGCAATCTTTAATTGCTCATGTCCTAAAAATTTTAGCTCTTCCCTATCAAAGTATGATTCTGAAAGCTTGAATGTAATACCTTTCACAAAAAACATTTCCAAAGTTTTTGTTAATAAATCACAATATCTTCTCACATTTCAGATACTAAAAGTACATTATTTACATAAATGATTAAGTGTTGTAGTAACTCCTTTCCCAAGTCAGCATCTAAAGCCCAAATACTGAGATGCTCAATCCAAATGGCAGTACTTTAAACTGAAATGACTTACCCCCACATAAAAAAGCTGCAATTTCTTAGATTCCTCATCCACTTCCACCTGCCACAATCCAGCAGTCAGATCCATTGAGCTAAAGTCTTTGGCTTGCTCAAACTTAGCTAAGATTTCATTTATACTAATAGGTCTCTCTCTCTTGGTTTATATATGCATATTTAAAATGCAAGCACAGAGCCACAAACATACTCCACCAGTGGCCTTGTGCACCAAAAGTAGTGGTTCTATAATACCATCATTAATCCTTTTGTCAATCTCCTCTTGTACAGTGGGACGTATGCTTAAAGGTATTGGACACAGTTGAAAAAGAAGAAGAAGAAGAAGAAGAAGAAAGTGTTTCATCCTTTATCTTGAAACTACAAACGTAATCTCCAAGTACGCCTGGTTTATCTCAAAATATCTTCTCATATTTTAATAATATATTGTACAGATCTTCCTATTGTGACTGGTTCAATAGATCACTCACAAGCTTTAAACTTAATGTGTGCCTTTATCACACCTTTAGGACTCATTGGATCCTCCAAACTTACTGTTTTTCTTGTAGAAATGAAACATATTGCATTATCTTCCATGTCTACTATGTTCCTATTTTTAAACGGTATTTCATAAACCATGTTGTTATAGCTACATGTCAATTTCTTAGTTGCAGGTTCTAAGCTTACATTATATGTAACTACCCAGTTGATCCCAAACAACATTTGCATGTTAATAACATTAGGTACTACTAAACATGTTTGCATAAATGGAAACTTGTTTACCAGTATTCTTAGAGGCAGTCCTACTTCTTGTTTGATTTGTTTGGCTTTAGCCCCTGTAACACCAATAACATATACTCCAGTTACTGCAAGTATAGGATATACTATTCTATGTTTCAATAGCTCAAATGATTAATGAATAATCCTTCAACAGGCGTTTATTAATTTCGCCATTATCTTTCTGTTCCTCCTCCAGTAACCATTTCTTTACTGGTAAGTTTCGGTAAATACAACTAATTTTTCTATGTATGTGCCTGATCTTACATAGATATGTGGGTTGGAACTTTAATAGTGGCAACTATTTATTTACAGCTCGTACAAAATAGATACGTGTTGCCAAGTTTTACTGACCTTCAAAGTGGTCACCAGCATTCTTTATAACCCACTGCCAGCGATGTGGAAGTGGTAGCATACTCTTAGCAGTGCCAGTTGTGATGACAGTTTGAGCAGCATGGTCTATTGCTGAACAAATTTGTAGCAGTTCTGAAGCGAATGTCGTGAAGTGTTTCCTTCAGTTTAGAAATCGAGTTGAATTCACGAGGGCTTAGGTCAGAGGTGGTATAGCCCTTAGCAGACCTATCAGTCAAACAAATCAGTAACAGGTTACAATGAAAGTGCTTGAGCATTGTCCTACAAAATGATGGTCTCGTCCTGCAGAAAGTGTCATCACCTCTGTCTCTATGCTGTTCATTTTTTGAACACAACCTACGACCAGCTTAGAGATAGAAGTGAGGACACTTTCTGCAGGACCTGACCATCATTTTGTAGGACAATGCTCAAGCATGTACAGTGCAAGCTGTTACTGATTTGTTTGACTGATGGGGCTGGTAAGGACTATACCACCTACTGCACTCCTCTGACTTAAGCCCTCGTGAGTTCAACTTGATTTCTAAACTGAAAGAAACACTTCACGGAATTCACTTCAGAACTGCCACAAATTCGTTGGGCAGCAGACCACTCTGCTCAAACTGTCATCACAACTGGCACTGCTAGGAGTATTATATAACTTCCACATTACTGGCAACGGGTTATACACAATGCTGGTGACTACTTTGCAGGCCAGTAAAACTTTGAAACACATATCTATTTTGTATAAGCTGTAAATAAATACACTCCTGGAAATGGAAAAAAGAACACATTGACACCGGTGTGTCAGACCCACCATACTTGCTCCGGACACTGCGAGAGGGCTGTACAAGCAATGATCACACGCACGGCACAGCGGACACACCAGGAACCGCGGTGTTGGCCGTTGAATGGCGCTAGCTGCGCAGCATTTGTGCACCGCCGCCGTCAGTGTCAGCCAGTTTGCCGTGGCATACGGAGCTCCATCGCAGTCTTTAACACTGGTAGCATGCCGCGACATCGTGGACGTGAACTGTATGCGCAGTTGACGGACTTTGAGCGAGGGCGTATAGTGGGCATGCGGGAGGCCGGGTGGACGTACCGCCGAATTGCTCAACACGTGGGGCGTGAGGTCTCCACAGTACATCGATGTTGTCGCCAGTGGTCGGCGGAAGGTGCACGTACCCGTCGACCTGGGACCGGACCGCAGCGACGCACCGATGCACGCCAAGACCGTAGGATCCTACGCAGTGCCGTAGGGGACCGCACCGCCACTTCCCAGCAAATTAGGGACACTGTTGCTCCTGGGGTATCGGCGAGGACCATTCGCAACCGTCTCCATGAAGCTGGGCTACGGTCCCGCACACCGTTAGGCCGTCTTCCGCTCACGCCCCAACATCGTGCAGCCCGCCTCCAGTGGTGTCGCGACAGGCGTGAATGGAGGGACGAATGGAGACGTGTCGTCTTCAGCGATGAGAGTCGCTTCTGCCTTGGTGCCAATGATGGTCGTATGCATGTTTGGCGCCGTGCAGGTGAGCGCCACAATCAGGACTGCATACGACCGAGGCACACAGGGCCAACACCTGGCATCATGGTGTGGGGAGCGATCTCCTACACTGGCCGTACACCACTGGTGATCGTCGAGGGGACACTGAATAGTGCACGGTACATCCAAACCGTCATCGAACCCATCGTTCTACCATTCCTAGACCGGCAAGGGAACTTGCTGTTCCAACAGGACAATGCAAGTCCGCATGTATCCCGTGCCACCCAACATGCTCTAGAAGGTGTAAGTCAACTACCCTGGCCAGCAAGATCTCCGGATCTGTCCCCCATTGAGCATGTTTGGGACTGGATGAAGCGTCGTCTCACGCGGTCTGCACGTCCAGCACGAACGCTGGTCCAACTGAGGCGCCAGGTGGAAATGGCATGGCAAGCTGTTCCACAGGACTACATCCAGCATCTCTACGATCGTCTCCATGGGAGAATAGCAGCCTGCATTGCTGCAAAAGGTGGATATACACTGTACTAGTGCCGACATTGTGCATGCTCTGTTGCCTGTGTCTATGTGCCTGTGGTTCTGTCAGTGTGATCATGTGATGTATCTGACCCCAGGAATGTGTCAATAAAGTTTCCCCTTCCTGGGACAATGAATTCACAGTGTTCTTATTTCAATTTCCAAGAGTGTAGTTGCAATTATTAAAGTTCCAATCCTCATACATCCTGGGTTTTGGCTTTTTGACCAGGACACTGCCCATCTTCCTCAAAGAATGTGGATCATGACTGTGTATATCATCGAAATATTGTTTTATCATCATGCCTTTTAGTTTTACTAAGTGTTTCTGTATTTGCATTTCTCAGCCTGTTATTCAGTTGTTTATGTTTACCCAAAGATAATTTGTTACCTGACAAAAGTTTGCCTTTTTCTTTCCCTGAAATTCTGAATTAGGTCTACTATTGCCGTGATTTGTCTCTTCTGGATTTTGGTTTCTTTTTTCATTGTTCATGGTATCTAAACCTCCTATAAAAGAGAGTAATTCATTTACCGTTAACCACCTGTACACAAAATTTCTTTAGGTACGTAGTAAATTAAACATGTAAGTAGTATCTTCACTACATTCTCGAGTGGGTAGTCTACAGACTTTGATCGGATAAGGTGACACTCTGTATACTTTTTAAAATTTCCCCATGAACTGTTATAATATTTTAGGTCCAGTAATTCTAATGTTAGTTTTTCCTGTATATTTTCATTTAAATATTTCCTGAAAAAAAAAAAAAAAAAATCCGAGATGTAAACTCCTCTGAGTGTCCATTTCCTCACTCTGTTGCATCCCCTACCAAGTAAGTCAATGCAGAATCAATGTTCTTACAATCCTCCTACTTTTGTTGTAGGGTCCTAGAAAACACTATCAAGAAATAAGTAGAATGTACACTCATGTCAGAAAAAAGCAGAACAGCCTGAATGACTAGAGATAGGACATTGATATTCACAGGCATGTACATTAGTATGTTCTGCAGAAATGATTAGCATTTCAGTCACCTCGTTTCAGCATGTCTCCTGTTGCCTAGCAGGCACAGGGTCTGCCATGGGCACTGATAACGCATTCCATGCATGATGGCATCGATGCATATATGATGTGAATGGAGTCTTGTTGTATAGCCATCCATGCTCCATCGACATGGTTCCAAAGTTCATCTGTGGTGGTCGACACTGGGTCACAGCACTGCACCCGTCATTTCACCACATCCCACACATTTTCGATTGGTGGCAAAGTCTCGAGATCTGGTGGGCCACGGCAAAAGGCTGACACCAAAAAGGTACAAGTTCGTGGAGCAACATCTTGCTGAAAAATGGAATCTGGGGTGTTATTCAGAAACGGCAAAGCTATGAGTCACAGGAAGCCATTTGCATGGGTCACACTGGTCACAGTGCCGTGGACTAGGAGCAAGTGTGATTTGTAGTTGTACCCAATAGCACCCCACATTGTGCTTCTCCATCATTTGATGCTTGCCTAAATTTGGTGCTGTGTGTCTTTTGCAAATGTAGTCAGTGTGATGCTGCTCCCTGTCTGCAGTGAACCAAAATGTGGCCATCATCTTCAAACAAACAGAACATGGATTCATCCGAAAACACTATCTGATGCTATTCCTGTACCCAGTAACATCATTCCATACACCACTGAGGTCTAGCATGTTTAAGCCACATGCACATTTTATCAGCAGGTGGTGGTGTGCCATGATATTGATGTTTACCTTCAACCCGCGGGCCGACATGATACAAATGCTAATCATGTCTGCAGAACATACTAATATACATGTCCTGTGAATATGAATGTCCTATCTCTAGTCATTCAAGGTGTTCCGTTTTTTTCTTAACACGAGTTTACACTGCCACCAGGTTTAAATTTCGCAAAATGTTTCCACATATTCAAGTTACTTCCTAATTACACTGTAGGAAATACTGCAACCAGCCTCAAATATTTTTAAATGATTTTATTAAACCATTGCTAGTTACAGAGCTAAGCCTATCATCAGATGGCAGCACTGACTTCTTTGCAAGTTTTACATTTGTGTCCTAAATTATAACAAGGTATTTGTGTTGCACTGTTTACAAAAGGCTTTACATTTATTTCCTAAAATATATCAAAGTTTTTATGATTAAACAGTTTTATGCTCATATATGCTCTATACACTTACTTCACAAAAAGCCCTCCTTTACATACTATAAGACAGTAGTTTGATTTTCTTTTACAGTCAATGTTGATCAATGAAGTGAGCTAAATACATGATGGCAAACACATTTGTTTACATCGGCAGCTGATATAGTGTGCCAAAGACTGAGATATGTGAACAGATATGGCACAGTTCTAGAGCTACTGCAAAGGTACTTTTAATGGTACAGATAATTCCATACAGTAATACATTTAATTATTAAGGTTTCAAAGATGCTGGTAATGGCCAATGAAGAATTTTCTCTCTGCCAATTAATTATTATTGCTATCATTTCAAATTATAGGAGCTGTATGAAATTTTGGAGATATACTGGATTTCTTTCATTTCCGTTCTAGTACAGGAAATAACACTAAGTTGTCTTTGATGCTTTTTTTTCTGTGTTTCCACATTGGGCCATGTGACTAGCAAAAGTTGACTTATTTAGGTTGTTGAGCCTAAGAGCATCTATGTGTTCACAGTATTATACATGAAACCTCTTACCAGTTTGGCTAATGTTAAAGTTGGAGCACAGAGAACAATTTAGTTTATAAATGCCAGACCTATGCTGTACTTCAGTTTTTAAATTTAAGTTGTGAACAATTTTGTCTTTCATTTTATTGTTTGTGGAAAAACTAATTTTGATATTTTATTGCATGGAATAAGTTCGCAATATGATATGATGCTTTACCAATGAATGGAAAGCAGATATATTTCACAGAATTCTGTGGAGGTATTTGAGCTAAATTGCTGTTTTATTTGGAGTTAGAGCTATTTTAGTCCCTGTATTTCTTTTTAATTCTGTTGTAAAGTTTAGTGATAGTGTCAGAGCTGTAACCATCATTATGGGTGATTAGTTTGATCGTTTTTAGTTCTTGTAGTTTATCTCCAGTGTCCAAATGGATTTTTTTTCCCATTCTGTTGAGTGTTATATAATACACCATTTTATGTTGCTCAGGGTGACACGATTAGCTGCTGTTGTGGTAACCAATGTAGTGGGTTTTCTATATATTTTAAACTTATATTTACCATTGTATTTAATAATTTTTTATCCAAGAAATTTATGCCATTATCAGTTTCATGCTCAACAGTAAATTTTAGGTTTCGGTGGGATTTGTTAACCTCTTTTGAAAACTGATCAATTTCCTCTATCATTCTATCAAACAAGATAAGTGTGTCATCCACATAGTGTCTGTAATATATGACTTTTTTCTTTATTGTCATATTGGCATTGAAAAAGATGTTTCTAAATGATTTATGCAAATATTGGCTAGCAGACTAGCTAGGCACCTGCCTATTGCAAGGCCATCTTCTTGTTCATAGAAATTGTTATTAAAGCTGAACTAGTTTTGAGACACCACTAAGATTATAAGTTTGACTAGATCATAAATTTCTGGTATACTGATCTTTTTTACGTTTAATCATGTTATTTTTAATTACTGAGATTGTTTCTTTTGCCGGTACTTTTGTAAACAAGCTAACTATATCAAAGAATGTGAATGTTCTTTGTGAATCTATGATTGTGATCAAAGTCCTGAGGCTGGAGGGTACATTATTGTGCATTCAGATTTTTCAATAATTTAAGATTTTGCTCAGTATTAATTTCTTTTATGTCACGTTTCTGAAAAAATGTAGTGTTTGTTTATGTAATCGTCTTCATACGTTATCATTGCAGAGCTTTGTTCTCACTGAGTTTTTTTATTTATTTTTCTGGTATCAGTCGAGTCTTGTGAAAATTTGCATTGCGTCTTGTTTGTGTCTGTGTGTTCCTGGATTAACTTCTTTATTTCATTACCTACTGCATTTTTACTGCAACTATTTACCTTAGCTATCTAACATGCAATTTTGGTTTCAATAATTGCTTCTTCAATGCTAATTTTTACTTGTTTTAGTTGTAATGTTATGTTTTGGGGCCTTGATTAGCAGATTTATTTCAAAATTAATGAAACTAATAGTTCTGAAATTGATAACTCTATCAAAGAAACAATCTTCATCAGATGATGGGTTTTTGTACGACTTCTTGCTTGAAATTGGGGCTTTTAATTTTCTCTTATGTCTTTGCGGTATGATATGATGTTTTGTCCTAACGAAAACATCAGTTTCGTGTACAATGCATATGAAATGCACAGGAAACAGCAAGTTATTTCATTCTAAATGAAGCACATATATCTGTCTGTTCAGAAGCTCTTTCTGTTTGTACTGAGCTCTCATTTCACTATGTAGCCAACACAGTTCACACTTTACATTTGCTAGATACACAGTTTTACTGATGTTCTTGACATTCACTTTGATATATTTTGGAATGACTCTCTCAGCAAGACAC
Source organism: Schistocerca piceifrons (assembly GCF_021461385.2). Taxonomy (NCBI): domain Eukaryota; kingdom Metazoa; phylum Arthropoda; class Insecta; order Orthoptera; family Acrididae; genus Schistocerca; species Schistocerca piceifrons. Next base: position 154,695,815 of record NC_060148.1, read on the forward strand.
TTTTTGTTAAATGCTACAGTAAGTATTACTTTCATTAGCTGAAGCTTGCACTTTTCACAAATTATGCTCAGTTCTCCTTACCTGGTGGCATAGTAACAAAATTATTTTATCCACCTTGGTGAGAAAACACCGCAGCTGTTTTCGTAAATTATACTGTGGGAGTAGCATTGACTTTTTTGGAAGTTTTACATTTGTGACCTGAAGTATAACAATGTTTCTGTGATTGCATACTTTACAAAAGGTTTTACATATGCGTCTTAAAGATAACCAAGTTATTGTGATTATTGTGATTACTTATATATGTTCCATAAATTGTACTTTAGTATTTTAAACAAAGTGATTGTGGCTAATAATGGGTACAATCAGCATATGATCGATTACTTGTTCAGTAAGAAAACTTTCCAAAACTGTTCGACTTCGAGCAACAACCTTCCCACTGATAGCAAAGAAGCTAAAAAATTTATTTCCATTCTTTTCTTGGGTAATATATTGTATAGGATAAAATGTCTTCTAAGGAAAAAAATATAACTGTAACGTCTCCTTCTCTACAGATAACAGTTTAAAAAGAAATCTTGTACATTCAGTAGAGATTGGCAGTGATTGGTTTTCCAATTCAGGTGTTTACAAACTAACCTGTAATAACTGTCCTTCATATTATATTGGTCAAACAGGCAGAACTGTGAAAACAAGATATAAAGAACACCTATTAGGTAAAAAATGAGCGAATATACATAGCTCTTCTTTTGCTGAACACCTCTTGATAGCCGGTCATACGCCTAAACAGTTAGAAGACACTGTTATCCTACACAGAGAAGTCAAAGGGCGTAGATTAGATCTGTGGGAAGAGTTACAAATTTTCAAACATCTAGAGCTCAAGGACGGTAATATACTGAACGACCAGTTGAACCTTGCTTGTAGACAATTTTTTGACGGCTTTAAACCTGTACTGTTTATGGTATAACATTAATGCTGGTAGCCTTAGTGGTCTATCTCCTCAGGAAGCTATGATGCACCTTCAATGCTTTAATCTCACTACCCCTTATATAATGTGGTTTTCTCACAATGTATGGTTGCCACTACATCGGCCCTTATGTGATTTTGTCTGGCTTTAAAACGTTGGTTCCCTGCAAATGTGTATTAACTGTATTGTATACCAGGATTCCTAATTCTGTCTTAAGAGGCATTATTGTCAATTTTAAAGTTCTGACACATATACCTTTTGTGGGCTTCACTAATATAGTAATGTAATTTTTATATTTTGGCTGCATATGCCACTGTGCATAATTCTCTTGGCATGAGCACCACATGCCTTTTTGATGTATAACTACATTAATTGTACCAATGCTCCCATACTGTTATAACGGGAGTGTTAAATGCCTTCTTTCTTTTTATTGTTATTTTATCTAAGGATGTTATTAATACTGATAATTTACAAGTTGCCTTTGTACGTCAATTGGCACATGGTTCGCACCGTGAGCGCCACCTGCCCTGGTCGCAGAGCAACTATGCTCGCATATTACACTTAGTCGGTTGGATGCTCTGCAAGATCCATGTACTAATTTATATTTACGTGACAAACCCTAATTCTAGGGCCACATTTCAATTTTGACAAATGAATCTATGCCGACATTTGTAAAAACGGGGATGGTACATTAGTCCTTACTAATGTATAATTGTAAGTACCAGTTGTTGTTCTCATATTTCTGTAATGCAAGAGCTCCCTAATTTGTGTTAAAATCTATTCTTGACTTAAGTTTCATACTTTTCTAATGTAAGCTATGATGTTCATTGTCCTTAGGCCACCTTCTGAAGAAGACAAATTTATATTTGTCGAAACCTAGGTAAAGAATTCTTTATCCATTGCAACTGGTCGGCTGTTTCTAGTTTTATTAAATGTACTTTACATGTTATAAGATGAAGGTCTGATCACTCTTTTACAATCCACGTTGAACAATGCTGATGTACACAAATGTATCCACCATCTTGTCTTTAGTTCATTGACCAACATGAAATGTAAAAGAAAATCAAACCTCTACCTTATAATATGTAACAGAGAGTTCTTCATGAAGTAAACACAATATATAGAACATATATACATGTAAATTTATGCAACTTCACAACCTATCCAGCAAACCACAACCTCCTCTCATTGCACACCAACCCAGTCTCTCCCATCTACTCAATCTCCCACTTCCAGCTCCACTCCCTCCAAAACCTCAAAATTCCAATCAACACAACCTGGAATCACAACACCCTAATTAAGTAGTTAACCTTTCCTCCAAACCTCTCCCCCAATCCAAAACCTCTGTCCTATCCAAAGGCCTCACCTTCAGCCCCACTCCCAGATTCAACCAAACAGCCCTCGTCAAAGATTTACTGTCCTACACTCGTACTCTCTGCTGGAAATATCACTTTGCCACGAAGAAAAATGATCCTAATCCTACTCCTAATGATCCAACTCCCCAAGACACCATCCAAATTGAACCCTGCCTGGAACAGTTCCGTCCTCCGTCGCAGCGGGACCCACCTCCTCTTCCTCAAAATCACCCTCTCCAAACCTTCCAGGAATTTCTGACTTCCAGCCTTGCATCCCAATCCTTCTTAAAAAAACTTAATCCTACTCCCAACATCACCACTGCTGAAGCCCAGGCTATCCGTGATCTGAAGGCTGACCGATCTATCGTCATTCTTCCGGCGGACAAGGGTTCCACGACCGTGGTACTTGATCGTCGGGAGTATGTGGCTGAGGGACTGCGTCAGCTTTCAGACAACACCACATACAAAGTTTGCCAAGGTAACCCCATTCCCAATGTCCAGGCAGAGCTTCAAGGAATCCTCAGAACCTTAGGCCATCTGCAAAATCTTTCACCTGACTCCATCAACCTCCTGACCCCACCGACACCCTGCACCCCTACCTTCTACCTTCTTCCTAAAATCCACAAACCCAATCATCCCGGCCGCCCCATTGCGCTGGTTACCAAGCCCCCACAGAACGCATCTCTGCCTACGTAGATCAACACCTTCAACCCATTACAGGCAGTCTCCCATCCTTCATCAAAGACACCAACCACTTTCTCCAATGCCTGGAATTCTTACCCAGTCCGTTACCCCCGGAAACCATCCTTGTTACCATTGATGCCACTTCCTTACACACAAATATTCCGCACGTCCAGGGCCTTGCTACGATGGAGCACTTCCTTTCATGCCGATCACCTGCCACCCTACCTAAAACCTCTTTCCTCATCACCTTAGCCAGCTTCATCCTGACCCACAACTTCTTCACTTTCGAAGGCCAGACATACCAACAATTAAAGGGAACAGCCATGGGTACCAGGATGCCCCCCTCATACGCCAACCTATTCATGGGTCGCTTAGAGGATGCCTTCTTGGTTACCCAGGCCTGCCAACCCAAAGTTTGGTACATATTTATTGATGACATCTTCATGATCTGGACTCACAGTGAAGAAGAACTTCAGAATTTCATCTCCAACCTCAACTCCTTTGGTTCCATCAGATTCACCTGGTCCTACTCCAAGTCCCATGCCACTTTCCTTGACGTTGACCTCCATCTGTCCAATGGCCAGCTTCACATGTCAATCCACATCAAACCCACCAACAAGCAACAGTACCTGCATTATGACAGCTGCCACCCATTCCACATCAAACGGTCCCTTCCCTACAGCCTAGGTCTTCGTGGCAAACAAATCTGCTCCAGTCTGGAATCCCTGAACCATTACACCAACAACCTGAAAACAGCTTTCGCATCTCGCAACTACCCTCCCGACCTGGTACAGAAGCAAATAACCAGAGCCACTTCCTCATCCCCTTGAACCCAGAATCCCCCACAGAAGAACCACAAAAGTGCCCCACTTGTGACAGGATACTTTCCGGGACTGGACCAGACTCTGAATGTGGCTTTCCAGCAGGGATACGACTTCCTCAAATCCTGCCCTGAAATGAGATCCATCCTTCATGCAATCCTCCCCACTCCACCAAGAGTGTCTTTCCACCATCCACCTAACCTTCGTAACCTGTTAGTTCATCCCTATGAAATCCCCAAACCACCTTCCCTACCCTCTGGCTCCTATCCTTGTAACTGCCCCCGGTGTAAAACCTGTCCCATGCACCCTCCCACCACCACCTACTCCAGTCCTGTAACCCAGAAGGTGTACACGATCAAAGGCAGAGCCACATGTGAAAGCACCCACGTGATTTACCAACTGACCTGCCTACACTGTGATGCATTCTATGTGGGAATGACCAGCAACAAACTGTCCATTCGCATGAATGGACACCGGCAGACAGTGTTTGTTGGTAATGAGGATCACCCTGTGGCTAAACATGCCTTGGTGCACGGCCAGCACATCTTGGCACAGTGTTACACCGTCCGGGTTATCTGGATACTTCCCAACAACACCAACCTATCCGAACTCCGGAGATGGGAACTTGCTCTTCAATATACCCTCTCTTCCTGTCACCCACCAGGCCTCAATCTCCGCTAATTTCAAGTTGCCGCCACTCATACCTCACCTGTCATTCAACATCATCTTTGCCTCTTCACTTCCGCCTCGACTGACATCTCTGCCCAAACTCTTTGTCTTTAAATATGTCTGCTTGTGTCTGTATATGTGTGGATGGATATGTGTGGATGGATATATGTGTGTGTGTGTGCGCGAGTGTATACCTGTCCTTTTTTCCCCCTAAGGTAAGTCTTTCCGCTCCCGGGATTGGAATGACTCCTTACCCTCTCCCTTAAAACCCACATCCTTTCGTCTTTCCCTCTCCTTCCCCTCTTTCCTGATGAGGTAACAGTTTGTTGCAAAAGCTTCAATTTTGTGTGTATGTTTGTGTTTGTTTGTGTGTCTATCGACCTGCCAGCATTTTCGTTCGGTAAGTCACATCATCTTTGTTTTTAGATAAACTTTGAAATATTTTAGAACACAAATGTAAAACCTTTTATAAATTAAGCAATCACAAAAACTGTGTTCTATTTTAGGACACAAATGTAAAACTTCTAAAGAAGTCAATACTACACACCTGATGATGGGCTTAGGCCTGAAATTAGTGCTGGCACAATTTTAAAAAAATCTTGTGGCCGGTTGAAGTATTTCTCCCAAAGTGTAATTTATGAAACCAGATGTGGTGTTCTCTAGCCAAAAGTGGATAAAATACTATCTAATTGAAATACTTCCAATAATGTACTAGTGGCACAGGATTTTCTCAGGCACTAATTTTCTTTCTATTGTGGTTTTTGCTAACACATCCCACAATCATTTGAGTTCCATGTTGTGTCAAGTAGCCTCATTCCCCAGAAAGTTTGATATTATCCAAGTTCTTTGCCTTTTCTCAAAATTTCTGTTCTAGTAATTCTTCAACTTTTTCCTCCAAACTGGTAAGTGTATCTTGTGAACAAATTGGTTCACCATTTTCACACCACTGTTCTAATAATTTGATGTGGCCTTGTGCCTCTGAGATTGGATCCTTTACATATTTGCAAACCTTCTCAGTCAAATCACATAAATGCTCTCCAATGATGTGTAATTCTTTAATATGACCATGCATTTCACACCTCACCAAATCACACTGCCATAAAATTTCAGTGTGTATCTCCTCTTTTAATGCTGACAGTTTTGCACCTAATTTATTACCTAGCCTCATCTCAAGGTATGATTTCAGAACCTCACAAGTTTCTCGAATCTATTTCTTTAGCTCTTCTACTAATTTTGCATTACTATTTTCTGGCTTAGTTGTACTCTCTTGTTTTTGAAGCATTTCACTATTAAGGTGATTGCCTTGAGCCATAATATTATGTTTTACTATTACAACTTCAAAAGAAAAACTGCTATCTTCATTCCCTGTCCATCAGGGGTTATTTTTCTAGTAATTCACTTTCTGTGGGTCTGTAAAGTCATGGTGCAGTTATGAATGCTTGTTGTGGCTAACAGAAGCCAAATGAAAGATTGGAACTTGCACTACACTGGACAGTATAGCAAAGAGTTTCTGTAGTATGATGTTCAATGATGTGTGTGTATGTAAGTCATAAAGCAACCCAACAAACAGGTTACCAGCAGCAGCTGATCAGGCCATGTCAGTCGAGATGTTGATGATACAAAGAAAAGTCTAGCGTACTTCGTAGCTTGCTTAATCCGAATCCGTAAACGATGTTCAACTTGAATATCATCACATGTACAACAAAGAGACACCACTTATAAAAAACCATTAATTGGTGGGATACCCAGTTAAAGGAGACTGGCAGTTTGTTGATGAACCATGTTCTGATAGTCATTCACTTCCCCCTGAGTCCGTAGAAGCTGTACAAGTTAGCTAACTAATGAGAACCAAAAAATCTGGTGTGTCTTGCATTGGTAATTAGACCTAAAAAAAAGGTCAGTTCATAAGGTCTGAAATAAAAAGATCATCTTTTTAGGGTTACAAATTGTGGTTGTTGCACAGTATCAAACTGACTGATAGGTCCAAACGATTGAAGTTAATTACAGAATGCTTGATGAGATCAGTTATGATGAACAATTTATGAAGAAGATTGTGTACAGCTATGAGGCACATTCCATGTCTGTCATATTCATCGCTGTTCATCAGAATATGGGCTTCAGAAAATCCTTGTGCCTATGCTGAACACAATGTCAACAAATGGTGTGCCCTGATGCGTAAGTTTTAGGCCAATTTTTCTACGTGGAGCAGACTATGATGTCAACAACTACCTTGACATGTTGCATTGAATGCAGTGGCAGTGCCACAATTTCCAGAAGGTATCGTGTTTGAACATAATGGCGCTCCTCCACACTACATCAACAATGATCGCAAATTCTTGGATACAGAATTTTCCCCCACAATGAATAGGAAGGGGTGGTTTTAACTCATGACCACCATGATCCTGGAGCTAATATCATTAGAATTTTACTTTTGGGGTTATGTGAAGCAACGTGTGTACAGTGAATGTATCAACAACATTAATCACAGAATCGCAGATGCTATTCGCGCTGTTACACCAGATGCCCATACACGTATGGTAAGAGCTAGAATATATCATTTAGATGTATGTGGTGCAAAAAATGGAAACCACATAGAACTGCACCACACATGTATGCACACTTGGAAAGTTCGTCGTTCACTTTCATCTCGTATCACATTTCTACCTCATTTCACTACATTTCTGTGACCAATTAAAACTGCACTATGACTTTACAGACACACTGTATCTGCTATTTACCAAATTTAATATCACTTTTCCATTATAGTACTCCCTGCACAAAGTCACTTCATTTAATGTGTAGCAAACATCAACAATTAATTTCTTTACTCTATTCACCAAAACAAACAAATTTACCTTAAAATATATTAACCACAGCCCACCCTAAGATAAGAACTGTGTGCTGGTGATGAGTTGTGTGCTGGTGTGCTGCAGACACATCCCATCAAGCAGCTGTCACAGGCTGTTGTAGCGTGGCTGGCAACCAAAAACTGTGTGGTGCCGTAGGCTGCATGCTGAGTCGAGAGGCAGACACAATGTTTGTGGACTGCCATCCTGTCACCATTCTTCTTCACGGAACTCACCACAACATCTTCCTTATCGTAACACCAACTGTATAAGGATTGTAGACCTTTTTCTTTTGTCACACATTTACAATCCTTAGCAATGGACTTGTGTTACTGTGATCAACTGTGCTCTTCTGTTTAACCTTTATTAGCACCCTTCTTTTACTTCCCAAATTCTTGGTAATTTGTTCTCCCCTATTTCTTTACCAATTCTTCTTATCTGTTTATACTACATGTCTACAGCTAGATGTTCCATTGTTGATGTCAGTTGCCCTTGGCAACTGTACTTCTCCTTGAATATAAAAGGAAAATCTTTCTTAAATTGATGTTCTTTTTTGATTTTCCATTCTCCTACTACCATATTTCTTTTCTCCTGGCCTATATTGTCAACATATGCAAGTTGGTTTGGGTCTTAGTTTGTCCTCAGACTGGATGTGTGAGTATCATGTTCACACACAGGGAGGTTCACACAAGGGCTATAGAAGTTTCTTTACTCCTTGAATTCCATATATGCTCACACAACAAAACTTCTCTGAATATATAGTCACCTATATTATTTATTACAGAATCCACAGCTGGTCCTGCTATTCACTTCCAGCTTCTCTTCTTCTTTGTGCCTTGATGGGGACCCCTACTTCGACAATTTAAGAAATACACTGAAAGAGAGGTCAATTCTGATCTAGCACCTCTTTCCACTTAAAACATATATTCTCTCATCTGTTAAGAATACAACTTGGTCATATAACATCATCCAGTCTTGCAGACCTCATTTTAAATATTTGCCTCGACCTCAAGTACTTGTTCCATAGCAAGATCAACAACAAGAACAACAAGACCAACTGGAGAAGATATCAAAGATACATTTTTACATTTTTAATTCAAGTCTTATGTCTTCTCCATGAACATTTCTCATGACACTTTCCAACTTGTGGCTGCACAGAACAACATACGCCCACTACAGCAGATGGAGACATGCGCTGACTATCCACTTCCACCAGACGGGCAGCTCTGCACAAACAGAAAGCCTAGCGGCAGTCTACAGCTCTCAATCATTCTCCCTTAATTTAAAACTTTTCTCTTTATTCACATGGACATTTTCATCTCTTGCAGAGCCTAAGAGATGTACATTGGCATTTTCAATTGTAAATGACACGTAACACTAACAGTAGCACTATCTTCATTTGCCTACGTGTTCTTTTTTATTATTTCTTTTTTTGTGCCATTATTAATTGCAACTGGGAAAGAGATCAGTACATGTCAAGCATGTCTGACAAACATATCACTAACAAAACATTTCATTGAGACCTGTAAAGATAAACCAGGCAGCCCGAAATGGCCAACATGTACTAATATTTTTCCCAGTTGCATTTGGTAATGGCTCAAAAGCCTAAATTTGGGAAATAATAAAAAAAAAACACACAGGCAGATGGTGGCAGTGTCATCATTTTAAAACTTTATTATGACTTTGGTACAAGAGTTGAAAACTGAACAACAATAAGCTGTTTGAGTGTTCCAAGAAGAACCAAAAGTAACAGAAGTGGTTTGTTTGCAAAGCACTTTCACTTTCAAGAAAACGGTCGCTTACTCCTTTGGTTACAGTGTAAATATTGTAACCTTTGCATTCTACAAACAATTAATGCTGAATATCACCACTGCAGAAAAAAACAAATTGCTACTTACCATAAAGAAGACACATTAGCTTGCATATTAATTATGCCTGTCTGCAACTTAACGTGTCTCCTTTACAGTGAGTAGCAATCTACCTTTTCCTAAATTGTTCATATTCTTACCTGGAGTTTCCATTCTTTAATTAGTTCCAAATGGAATACAAGAACTTATATGCTACAAGTCATCAAAGAAATCAGGAAAAACCAAAGAATAATAGCCAGAAATATTTTAATAATTGTGGCATTTCAGCCATGAAATTGATAATTCAATACTTTTTACATCACCAAACGTTGTTAATATCAAATATGCAAGACCAAACGGAATTAAAAATACCATCAAGTTTCTAAAAGCAGCAATATTTTTCTATGACAGTGTTTCTAGCAGATTAGTAAAATCTTGTGAAAGGTTGATGTTGTGACAGTGCCACGACATTTAACAGTGCCGCCACATCAGTACGCAGAAACGGCGATAGAGGCGCTTCGCAACTCGGTTGAGCGCGGGAGCGCCACCTAGCTACGAACGGCGCCGGCCGCATGTCATGGCACGGCAGTCGAATGACCGATACGGAATTGGCAGCATGTAACCAGCTATTGTTTCTACGTTTGTATATCCACGCAATTTATTAGTGATTAAAGGTTATAAGACTTTTTGGCGACGAGGATAGGATATTTTTGTTCCTGCATTGTGGATTCGTGTGTTCGTGTCGGGGCAGACGTGGAACAGCTTATGCAAGTGCTCATTGAACAACAAACACAGCTGATAGCCGCTATTCAGGCATTTTCGATGTCGCTTACTCATCATCTGTCTTCCTCTTCTCTGCCTCCGTTCCCTCCTTAAGATGAGGCCGCTGAAGACTGGGAGGATTATGAGAAGTGTTTGCGGCAACACTTCTTGGCTTTCGGTGTTGTCGACGCTCCTATGTGTAAGTTGTTATTTCTATCTTGGATTTCCCCACGGATCTATCAGCTGCTATCTCAGTTGGCCCCACTGCGGGAACCTGCCTCTCTGTCCTTCCAAGAAATGTGTGACTTATTGTCTAACTATTACCGAAAAAACACCCACATCACTGCCGCCTGTGTGGCGTTCTACCGGTGCCGTAAACAGCCCCATCGATCTTACCGGGCTTGGGCGGCGGAGCTACACGGTCTGAGTAGGAAATGTCAGTTTGTCACGGACACTCATCATGAGTCTTATGCTGATTCAGTAGTTAGGGATGCTATTCTACAGCTTGCTCCTGATAAAGAAGTTCGACAACGTGCCTTACCACTGCCAAATCCGTCGTTGTCGGAAGTTCTAAGCATCGCTCAATCTTTTGAAGTGTCTCACACTGCTGGTGCGCAAATAGATGTATGGTGTGATGTAGGCGCTATACAGACCACTTTCGACTTGTACAATTTGCTCGTTTCCCAGGAGACAGACAATGTGGTGGCGGTTCAGTTGCGTCAACAACGTCGCGTTGGGCCGCCACGCTCGCAGCAAAAACAGCAACCACAGAAGCAGGTTCGTTCCGCACTTCTTTCTTGTCCACGTTGTTTCGTACAGTATGACAGGGCTGCGTGTCCAAAACGTTGGGCCACATGTAATTCATGTAGGAAAAAAGGCCACATTGCTTCTGTGTGTCAGTCCCCTAAAGTTCCTGTCGACGAGGATGAGGCATCGAACATGGATGTTAACTATGTGCTTTCTCAAACAAATAAGTTGTTTGTTACTGTTCGTGTTCTGGATAAAGACATTCGCATGCAAGTGGACACTGGCTCTGCAGTAACTCTCATTAATTCTCGCACGTATTTGGAGTTGGGCTACCTTCCCTTGTCTCCAGTTACGCGAAATCTGAGAACTTATAATAAACAGAAAATTCCTATCGTTGGCCCGTTTGATGCTTCCACTGCCTACAAGTCTGTTGTTAGGCCCCTCACGTTTTATGTGGTGGATCATGTGGACACTGAAAACCTGTTCGGTTATGATGCTTTCCAGTTGTTCGGGTTCTCCATTGATGATGATGTGCACCTCATATCTGAGGATATTCCATATCAACAGCTGGATGGATTGTGTTCTGAATTCTCGTCCATGTTCTCTGCTGGTCTGGGTCATGCCAAGGATTTTGAAGCCCACATTACTCTTAAACCTACACCTTGCCCTATTCCGGTGGCGTTGCGTGCACCTGTCAAGGCTGAGATAGACAGGTTAACAGCTTCAGGGATTTTCCTTCCTGTTACCTCCAGCGAATGGGCATCGCCAATCGTGGTGGTTTCTAAACCAAATGGGAGTCTGCGATTGTGTGGCGATTTTAAAACCACTGTCAACGCTCAGAGCCTCATTGACACTTATCCTCTTCCCCGTCCTGAGGAGTTATTTACCAAGCTCGCTGGGGGCCAGTTCTTTTCGAAACTTGACTTATCGGAGGCGTACCATCAGTTGCCGTTGGATGCGTCTTCCAAGGAATTTCTCATCATCAACACTCCTTCTGGGTTGTATCAGTACCAGCAGTTACCGTTTGGCGTCGCTAGCGCGCCGGCCATTTTTCAGCGGTTTTTGGAACAGCTCAAGGCTTCCGTTGCCAGCTGCATAAACTATCTGTATGACATTGTTGTCACGGGGCCCTCCACTGAGGAGCACCTTCGCAATTTGCGTTCACTGTTTCGGGTTCTGCATTTGGCTGGGTTGAAGTGCAATCTGGACAAGTCACAGTTCTTCCAACCCTCCATTGTGTATCTTGGTTTCCACTTGTCTCGTGAAGGTATACGTCCTCTACGTCAGCATGTTGCGGCCATTACCGCTCTACCCCAGCCGTCTACGGTAAAAGAACTTCAGGCGTTTCTAGGCAAGATTGCTTATTATCACAAATTCATTCCATCCGCGGCGGCGGTAGCTCATCCTCTGCATCAGCTGTTACGCAAAAAAGTTCCTTTCTGTTGGTCCAACGAGTGTGAGCAGGCTTTTGTCTGCCTGAAGGCTCATTTGCAGTCGGCGCCTTGTCTTGCCACATTCCGTCTGGGTTAGCACTTGGTTCTGGCGACTGACGCGTCCCAGTATGGCCTAGGGGCTGTTCTCACCCATCGGTATGAGGATGGGTCGGAACAACCCATCGCCTATGCTTCCAAGACCCTCAACGATGCGCAATGGCGTTATTCTCAAATCGAAAAGGAGGTGCTCGCTATCGTTTATGCTCTAAAAAAGGTCAGCGTTTTTTTGTATGGTTCTAAGTTTCACCTCATCACCGACCACAAGCCACTGGTCTCTCTGTTCAGCCTGTCAGCGTCGCTTCCGGATAAGGCAGCTCACCACCTGCAACGTTGGGCCTTATACTTGTCTCGTTTTCACTATGAGATTCACTATCACCCCACTGCCCAGCACGCCATCGCTGACGCGTAGTCGCGTTTGACGATGGGCCCCGACCCGGTTTTCGATCGAGATGAACTACTCTGTTTCCACATTGATGAGGCAGAACGTCGTGCAGTCGAGGGTTTTCCACTTACAGGTTCGCAGGTCGCGTCGGCTACTGCACAGGACCCGGACTTGCGTCAGGTGATCGGTTTTATTCAACGGGGTTAGCCGGACAGGACCAAGGGCCGGGCATCAGATCCCCTTCGCAACTACCATGCCTTGCGCCTTTGTCTGTCTGTTCGTGATGGTGTTGTTCTTCTGGCCACGGATGGCGCATCTCCACGGGTCGTGATGCCAGCCTCTCTTCGCAAAGATGTTCTCAAACTGTTGCATGAAGGCCATTGGGGGATTTCTCGGACTAAGCCCCTGGCCCGCAAGTACGTTTATTGGCCCGGTATTGATTTGGTCATCGCCCACGTGGTTGCTGCGTGTGGTCAGTGTGCTCAACAACTGGCTGCACCCCGTACAATGTCCTCTCTGTGGCCTGACCTTGCGCAGCCATGGGAATGGGTGCATGCTGACTTTGCCGGCCCTTTCCTCGGCACTTATTGGCTGCTGTTGATTGACGCCTTCTTGAAGTTTCCATTTGTTGTTCAATGTCCGTCGCCCACCACTGTGGCAACGACGCTGGATTTGACCAAAATCTTTGCCCTAGAAGGTCTTCCATGCACGATCGTCACGGACCATGGCCCTCAGTTCTCTTCGCAGGCCTTCCGTGATTTTTGTACTGGACACGGGATTCATCATGTTACAGCACCGCCCATCTATCCGCAATCGAATGGGGAGATCAAGTGCCTTGTTCGCACTTTCAAAAGCCAGATGAAAAAATTCCTCAGTGATTTTTCCACAGATGACGCTCTGTTGCATTTTCTGAGTTCTTATCGCTTCACGCCTCTGGGTGATCGCAGCCCTGCTGAACTCTTACATGGCCGCCAACCGCACACTCTACTGCACCTGCTTCACCCTGTCATGCCTTGTACTGTGTCCCCTCGTGCGGGAAAATACTCGGTGGGCGCCGACGTGTGGGCACAAGGGTATGGATCTCGCCCTAAATGGATTCCAGGGGTGGTCAAAGCTCTTCGCGGCCGCCGGCTTTGTGAAATACGTACAGATGACGTCATGGTTGTTCGCCATTACGACCAGATGTGCCCACGAGTGGTGGCCACGCCGGTGTCAGCACCCCTTCCTTCGCCTCCACCACCCAGAGAAGTCAGTCCTGTTGCTGCTGCCGATCTCCCGTGCGTGTTGCTGCAGCCGACGTCGCTACCGATTCCAAGTACGCCGGAACCGGCCCCAGTCGCGATGCCGCCTTCTCCGGGACCCATCTCGCTGGAGCACACCCCCAGGTCCACGACACTTATGGATGCTGCTCCGGAGTCTTCACCCTTCATCTCGTCCAGGAGGCACGTTACATGCACGGGTTTCCGTCCTGGACATTTTCGACCGTACTCTCGTGTTTCTCCGTGGGATCTTCTTGGGGCCTCCCAAGAGGCCATGGGTGTCTCCACGCTGTCCGTGTCTCCCAGGAAGTGAGTGTTTTTTTTTTTTTTTTTTTTTTTTTTTTTTTCAAGGGGGGAAAAAGTGTTGTGACAGTGCCACGACATTTAACAGGGCCGCCACGTCAGTAAGCGCAAACGGTGGTAGAGGCACTTTGCAACTCGGCTGAGTGTGGGAGCGCCACCTAGCTACGAACGGCGCCGGCCACATGTCACGGCACGGCAGTCGAATGACCGATACGGAATTGGTAGCATGTAACGAGCTATTGTTTCTACGTTTGTATATCCACGCAATTTATTAGTGATTAAAGGTTATAACAGTTGATACAATTAACCTTGAGCCATATTCATAAACAGTCCTTAACTCAAACAAAATTTGCTAAATACTTTTGAGTTTCACATCTAGCAGCCACCATATACCCTTATGAATGAAAACCTCGCAGAACTAAAAACAACCAAAATAATCCCGCTGGTATATTTTGTGACCTTACTGAAGCCTTTTACGTAACTAAATGGTTCAATTTTGTGGAACAAATCTGCAAATTTACTTCACAATGAACAGCTAACTGCATGTTCAAAAATGGTTCAAATGGCTCTAAGCATTATGGGACTTGACATCTGAGGTCATCAGACCCCTAGACTTAGAACTACTTAAACCTAATTAACCTAAGGACATCACACACATCCATGCCTGAGGCAGGATTCAAACCTGCGACCATAGCAGCTGCGTGGTTCCGGACTGAAGCGCCTAGAGCCGCTCGACCACAGCAGGCGGCCTACATGTACTAAGGTGAGTTTTCAGCTTCAAAGGACCTGATGACAAGTCATATACTACTTAATCACAAAAAAGAGAAATGTGAAATCAGTTAAATATCAATGTAATCTACATTTTGAATGTGACAAAAGGCAGTCATTGTAAGCAACATGTCAGAAACAAGTGAAATTTCAAACATGCTTACTTGTTCTCCACAGATCCCTGAATGCAGAGATCAAGTTCATCTGTTAAAACACACCTCCATCTTTCAAAGGTCATCACTTTCTGGAATTAGAGGAAAGATAAGTCTTAATTATTGCATAAAGTATATCATTGATCTAAGTTTTATTTATACAGTGATCATTTCTTACTCGTGGAGTTGGTTGCACAACCAAGTCTCTTTTCTTTGCTGCACTAAATGGATGGAATAATTGTACTGAGGTAATCAGAGTTGGTTTACGGCCAAAGTGACTCAAGTGGCCACTTGCAGCACTGTTGGTGCTGGTCATGCAAAATTTGTAAACAAGGTGTCTCATAATAAGTAGCAAAAATAATCAGTTTCTACCCTCAGTAGATTTAGATTTATTTTTAAAGGTCTTACCAAGCTATGGTAAGTAATGTACGAGGCAAGGAGTGAAAGGAAGAGGGGTGATACAAGGTGAGGAGGGGGGGGGGGGCTAAATGTTATGCCACTTTCATGGGAAAATGTTTTTGAAATAGCACTGGAGATAACACATATGAATAAACAATACTGGAGCATTATTTTACAATGTTTTCAGTGCAGTGCCCCCCCCCCCCCCCACCCACACACACACACTTTTTCACTAGCACACAATATTTTGTATAAATGAATTTTCTTACCGGAATACAACAGATTGAAAAAAAATATGTGTTATGTCTTCTTCTTCTCAAAACATTCAGACAAAAAGTGGTCTATTTACTAACACACTCCTTTACTTTTATCTTGTACACTCAGGGTGGCTACATAAACATGCTATTTACAGAACTCTTTCTTTAACTATGACATCCCTCGGATACTGACTGCAACCTGTATAGGACTAAGAGCTTCATAAAAAACAGATGGTGTTCTTCCAAGTTCCAACCAGATACTAAACTGCTGAACAGGTGATAGTATGAAGCACGAAGGCTTTCTGCTACAACTGTGGGGAATGTGCAAAAAACCATAGCTACAATTAAATTGCAAAATAAGTAAGTCTCTTTTATAGCAAATTGTTTGCCTTCTAAGCAAAATTAGTCTAAATCAATCACAATGGCACACACATTGACGTATGAATAGCCACATGAAGCAACAAAATTACTATCCTAGCAGCCGTCCTGTTTTGGTAACCATTAACAACGAGCTATCTCAATAAAAGCGATTTTCCTTGTGCCAATCAGCATAGGATGGTTTTTGAAAGTAGTGATAAAATAATCTGGTATTTGTGATCAAACAATTTGGTATGTGGAACATCAGCTCCTACAGAAACTGTGTACCTCTTTTTACAGAAAACACCACAATTGCAACCACAAAAGCAATGGGGTAAATTTTGTCTTGGTGCTATGTTACAAGATTCGGGAGTGGGTCAAGAGGCAGGAAACTGTTTGATAAACAGGAAGAAAATAACATCTAAGGGCTAAGATGTAACTTCCAAATGCTTCAGGATAATGTGTCAGACTTAGTTACATTTTATATGAACAATGAATAACATGGGAAGGCTATATTGCTATTCATCAAGGCAGCATTGAGTTACATTTTTTACAAACAATGAATAACATTAATATGGGAAGAATATATTGCTATTCAGCACATAGAAGCTGTGTTGAGCCACAGAGAGGCAAAATGAGAAGCCTGCTAAAATATTACAGCTTTCAGACAAAGTCCTTCTGCATTAAAACACACACACACACACACACACACACACACACACACATATATATATTCACCCTAGCATAGCTCGCACACACATGACCACTGCCTCAGAGCACTAGAGTTCAACTGCGACTGTGACTGCATCTGCGTCTGATGAAACAGTAATCTGCTCGGATGGGGCGGTGTATGAAGACCTAGGTTGTGGAAGGGAGAGGGTGGAGTATCAGGTTATGGATGGGGGTTGATGCTGGTGCTGCCTGTGAGACTATCCAAGTGGGTTGCTAGAAGCAGCATCAAGAGACTGTGCTGGAAGAGTGTGGAAATGGGGAGGAGGAAAGGGAGGGTACAGAAGTACAGAAGAGGGAAAGAACTTATAGGTGCATTGGCAAGATAGGTATTGCAGTATGAGCTGGGAAGGGGGTAGGCAGGAGGAAGAATGGAAGGTGGAGGCGAGCGGGGATTCATGAACAATGGATATATTGTAGGAAGATTTCCCTGCTTGTTAGCCTGTTAGTAGTCATGCCCATGTAGAATGCGGCACAGTGGTTGTAACTAAGTTTGTAGATCTCACAGCTGCTTACACAGATGGTCCTGCCTTGGATGGGGTAAGAGAGGTCAGTGATATGATTGTAGTAGGTGGTAACAGAAGGATGTATCAGACGGGTCTTGCATCTGAGTCTATTGTATAGATATGAGGCATGTACCAAGGAGTTGGGAACTGGGGCAGACTAGGGATGGACAAGTATATTTCATATGTTGGGTGGGTGGTGGAATACCACTGTGGGAGGGATGGGGAGGATATTTGTCATTTCAGTTTTTACTGTCTCCCGACCTGTCCTGAAATATCCTCACTACTGTCTTCCCCAACCCTCCCATAATGATATCTTGTTGCCCACCAGTCCTAGACAATACTCTTATCCATCACTACTCCTCTCTTGCTCCTAGCACCTTGCCTCAAGGCTTATATCTGTGCAACAGACCCAGAAGCCATATCAACTCCAGTCCTATCACTGACATCTCCTATTTGATCAAAGACAGAGCCACCTGTAGAAACAGCCATACGATCTACCAAATAAGCGGTAACATCTGTGGCACATTCTATGTAGGCATGACCACTAACAAGCTATCAGTTTGCATGAAAAAGCTACCTTATAAAAGGGGAGAAAGGGATAATATGACCAATTTCAGACCTATTTCTATGCCAACAGTGTTTGCTTAAGTTATTGAAAAGGCTGCGTATGTAAGGATAATTGATCATTTTATTTCACATAATTTGCTATCAAATGTCCAGATCAGTTTTAGAAGTGGTTTAACAACTGAAAATGCTATATTCTCTTTTCTCTGTGAGGTACTGGATCGATTAAACAAATGGTTTCGAGCACTAGCCATCTTTTTATAATCAACTACGGTGTTCAGTTGTGTTGATCACAAAATATTGATACAGAAGTTAGACCATTGCAGAATACAGGTAGTAGCTCACAGTTGGTTCACTTCTTCCCCAACCCCTACCCTACTATCCTTCCCACTCCTCAACTTGTGCCACCTCCTTTTACCTGTCACTCACTTCAGCAGTTGTTGCTCATGTCAAACACAGTCCCAGTCTGGCCTTAATAGCCACAGACAGTAGCCGTGTGTGTGTGTGTGTGTGTGTGTGTGTGTGTGTGTGTGTGTGTGTGTGTGTGTGTGAGAGAGAGAGAGAGAGAGAGAGAGAGAGAGAGAGAGAGTGTTCTACTTCTGAGGAAGGACTTTGTCGAAGATTGTACATACTTCCAGTGCCCATTTCATTGTGCTGGCCTGCAAATCAATGACTCTTCTATGTTACGAGTAGAACTCTATCCTCTATATTATTGTTCTTACATCCTGGACCTTCCATTGCTCAATCAATAATATTTGTAACTATGCAAGCTCTCAGGTAATTTAGTTACCATTAACAAAAAGTCATATCAAATGAGTATGTGAAGCAACTACCAGACCACATTAAATGAAACAACTGAACACATACACTTGACAGCACAAAAAGTTCCCCACCCCTCAGAATTCTAAGCCTTGTCATTTGCATGATTTGACAACACAGGATGCAGACACTGTAAGATGTAGACATTGTCTTTCGCTTGAGTTGTTAGAGTGCTGTACCACTCGTGGTCTAGTGGTAAATGTCATGCAATGTAGATGCAAAGTTGTATGCTCCAGTCTATTCATTCCTTTATTTTTTAACTGCAGTTTGACTGCCTGATAATAGTGTGAACCTGATGAAACCTCAAAGGTAATCTGCTTCACTTTCTAACCAAACAGTAATAACAAAAGAGCCATCAAGATCACAACAGTTTATGCTTAAACGTTTCCTCACCCTACATAACCACTGCAACCCAACTGCTCACCACCAGGCATCTGACACTGGTTGTAGTCCGAACAGATGAATGTGGTGCATCTGCGTTTGGAGCACATTTATGCTCTCACACTGATAAGCATGAAATTATTTATTAGCATAGTTGGATTTTCTGCAGTAAATAACTTTAGTAAACCAAGTGAACATGGAGCTACACAAAAGGTATGAGTGTATTTATCAACTGTCATTTTCTAATTTAAAATTCTAGTATTTGACTTGCAGTTATGAATTGGATTTTTCATAATTTGATCTTTTTAACATTGTTTATGCATTATAAACTAAGTAGCATGAGGAAGATGTCTAATACATGTGACATACTGTTTGCTGTGGGTTTAACAGAGGGGTGAATGCACCTTGAAGCATTTGTGTGAAGTGTGGAACGAGTGATATTAGGAAAACCACATCAGAAAAGGATTTTCTTGTTTCTTTCATTCTGGTATGAATTAATTTCCACATTCATGAAGTTTCAATAATTGATATATGTGATGAACTGTTACCATTTAACTTTCGTGCAACATTAGCATTCAACTGCCAAAGTTAAGAAGTCAATAGCAGAAGTACAACATGCCACAATTAACAGCAACAAAAATCAAACTGGTGTCTATTACCGCATTTTGGTTTCAGTGTCATCAGTTCACTCATAGAGCTTCCCTATGCCATAGCTATCAACATTGAGAAGATGCTGTTATAAAAGACATGGCAAATATGGAGGCTCTTTCACCTGTCAGTTAACCCCAAAATGAAAAATATGTCTGAAGTGTTAGACCCTTTCCTCTTGCATCTATTTCATAACACTTAAACAATATTCATAAGATTAAACTACACACAATCCAGCTCATAACTACACATCAAACATTGGAAGTTCAAATAAGAAAATGGCAACTGATAAATATATTCACAATAACCTACACATGTGTAAATGCATGGTGTCCACCCCATTTATCAAAGTTATTTCATGCGGAGAATCAAACTACACAAAGAAACAATTTAAATGCGAGAGCAGCAAGGTACCAAAAATACGTCCCAATGAGCTCAACTGGTCAGATGGTGGCTGGCATCAAGAGACCAGTGGCAGATGGCTGGTTGCTGCTCTATAGAAAGA
This sequence comes from Schistocerca piceifrons, assembly GCF_021461385.2. Classification (NCBI taxonomy): domain Eukaryota; kingdom Metazoa; phylum Arthropoda; class Insecta; order Orthoptera; family Acrididae; genus Schistocerca; species Schistocerca piceifrons. The sequence goes on from NC_060148.1 coordinate 154,716,029, forward strand.
AAACTCTCGACTATAATCTATTCCGATCTTGATGCAGCCATGAGCTCTTGCACAGAAGATTAGAAAGTGAAGCAAATTATCTCTGAGTTTCCATCAGACTGATACATTAAGTACACAGCCGAAATGTGGTTAAAAAATAAAAGAATGAGAGGACTTAAACTCCCAACTATGCAAATACATTGCGTGACATTTACTACCAGATAAAACACTGAAACAACTCGAGTGGAAGACAACATTTCCTCCAGACACATACACATACTATAGTGTTGCCAGATTGTGCAGACCGCCAGACTTAGAATTCTTAGAGGACAATTAATTTTTGTGCAGTCAAATGTAAACAATAGGTTTATCTGGGCTTGCCCAACTTATACAATACAGTATTACAGAAAAAGTATTCAGTATTATATTTACAGACTGCAAGAATGAAAGACATAAGCAAGATGTAGACAACATTTTAAAAACCCAATATTGAGGTGTTGAGAAGCCTCAGATCACCAGTTATTTTGGCAACAGAGAATGTTGCTGTCTTCAGCTGATTTCTGCGGGATGGACTGTTACACAACTGAGTTCACTGGGTAAAAATTTAGCTATCTATTGTGTTGAAACTAAATGAAACAGCACGCATCTGCAGGATACGTGCAACAAAGAGTGGGAACCAACTGCTGACTGAAAACTACCTCAGTATGAAAGCCATCTTGAAATACAAACTGTGGTTGGTTAAGTAGCCCATAATGAAGGAAAGAAAACAAAGTTCTTCTCCTGGCAGAGAGTTGACAATGATATGAAGAAAAGTTTGTTTTAGTTATGCTGAATAAAATATGTGTGAATAGCTCTATGTTCTAGATTTGACCAATTTCTTTTTACATGGTGAGTTAATTGTGAGCAAGTTTTACCATGCATTCATACTATTGATTCACATCAATAGGTAATTAATTCCCTACCTTCAGTGTGGATGTACACTTACATTCAACCTCCAGTGTGAATATAAAATCAGCGAGAAAGTACGGCATGGACAGGGACTGCTGATAGGTGCCACTGGGTAGCAGTGAGAGTCTGCTGGGGAGCACGATGAGATAGTCTGCGTTTTTGCAATAAACACTGTGTCCAGGTGGCATTGCGGTTAATGTGACTGCCTAGTAACCAGAAGATCATGGGTTTGAGTCCCTCTACAGCACGCATTTTCACTCATCGCTGCTGACTGTGTAAAGTCTCGATGCAGCTACTATCATTAGTCCCTTCCCTTTCTCTGCCTTCCTCTCCCTCCAACTACAATTGCTGTCATAGCTGCAGATTCAGTGTGGTGTGTGTTCTTCCAGAAATGTCCAAAACAATTGACACCATGCTCATATAATAACTGAAAGTACTTCCTCAGGCTTCACTACTTCGGAAAAACCAGAAGAAGAAGAAAATGAACGTTATATTTTTAGGTAATGCCTGCTGAAATTGTTATCAGGGGGATGGCACACAATCCCCATGTGTGTCATTTTCTTTATTTTACACTGACAGTACCATATTAAGTGGTGTTGGCCATTATGACATATTTTTTGTTTTAGAAGATTTCCTTCTGGTGGCACACAGTCCACCTTTTTTCACTTTGAATGATCCTCTGTTTATGTGGTTTGTTCTTCTTCAGTATTCTAGTGAGGCAGTACTTAATCTTAACATCTCCATTTGTCAAACCATTGGTCATACTTGCATAACCAGTTGATATTATCATTCACAGACTCAGTACTTGTAGCTGACAAGCTATGGAAGAAATACAGTTGTGCAGATGCTTCAGCTGTTGATCTGCACCTCCCCCAACATGCTGTGGTTGTCCACAACAAAGTCTCCATAACTACTGTTGTCCTCCCCAACCACGCCATCTGCACAGCAGCTATGGTCTAGGTTATTTTGTGTGCACTGAGCAAGACTTCAGGAAGTATTGTAAGCTATTAGAACAAAGGTGACTGACTTGTTTATCCAATGAATCTTCAGTACCTTCAAAGCCACCATAAGGGTGACTCTTCAAATTATGGACCAATTTCATACACTTTCCTGCTTAAGGAAGTACCAAGATCATTGTGAAATGTAGAAGAGACCATTCTCACCTAAGGGAAGAATGCAGGTTTCAACATGTGATTTGATCACATAGTGTAAATATTTGAACAAACTATCTGTTGAGGATATAAATCATACATAAGCTTCAGCATGTACACATGTAAGAAATAAGCAATTCAATCTAGGCTCAATGCTTCAATGAGGAGTATTCAAAGGAACATTAATTGCTGTGTAACAAATGAAAAGTATACAAACAGCTTTAAGGTATTACAATGTCTGAAATTTATTTAATCATCCTGATAGATGCAGTAGTCTTCTTACACTGTCAAAATGCAAGCTTATGACAAAGCAAGCTGGGATCTTCTTACTTCCTCTTGTTTTGTTAACTGCCTCCTTAAATTCTTTTTTTTAAATTTTTGACTAATTACCATCTAAATATGTAAGCATAATCTGCAATTTCATAAAAGAGAAAGGTTGGTCCTCAGTTTTAAAGAATATAGCACCAGATCTAAATTTGTGCTCCGTTTTATGTCTGTAATTGATTTTCTAATTTATTTTGACAATTTATTGTTAATATCTTCTGTTATAGGATGAAATCAGTAATCGTTTTGTGGCTTAGATTCTATTGCTCACTTACAAACAAATATAAATTCTGTACTAATCATAAACATTTGGAAAAAGAATCACTAGGATTCTTGAAGTATTTATTTGGCTCTATTTGAAAATATATTAACAAATCCAGCCCTTCATTAATTCCAAAGTAATTAACAGGTTTGTAAAAAGTATTGTTTCTATATCTATATCTGTTAATTTCATCATTTAAACAAATAATTCGGCTTAACCCCTGTGTAGAACAAACTGTTAAAAAGAACCAATTTTTCAATGTATTCACTTAATTTAATGATTTATGTTTTAATTGTAACTTCTGCAACTTAAACACTGAACAATGTGTAATTTCAGTGCCTATTACTGAGATTATGTATAAAGGCCCAATTTTTGGTCCCGAGACAATCAGTTCACGGGTGATTTTCAGACGAGAAACCTGTGCTGGTCAGGTAAACAACAATGCATCAACGTAACAGTGAAATACGTGTAATAGGTCATGTGTTAAAACAATGACAGTGTTTATTCAATATGTAGCATATTATTCTGCAATAACTGTGTGATCAGGTTTTTACTGCTCATAGGTGTTCAACAGTAAACTACAGTAGCAGTATGCTGATGTTTGCCTGAATACTATTAATGAGGTTCATCAAAAGCTAAACAATAGTGCACTGGCCATATTAACTGTGTTTATTGGCAGATCGTGAACAGTGAAAGTAAAGAACTAGGAACGCAACTGTGCACCTGTTGGCTACATTATTTACAGTAGTCAGTGTTGAAATTTCACTCCCCATTTTTCATTCAGTAACACAACGCAATATGTTGACACCAAGGACCATCAACAAACAAATAAAGCAGGTGAACATCATGTATGGTTCCCTTCTGGGTGATGATTATCGTAATTGGGCACAATAAACTAGGACTCACGAACTATGAACACTAACTCAAGAACAGTTTACAATACAGTGATTATAACGAAGGAAGGGCAACAGCAAATCAGCGAATCGGTTTCATGGCCACAGTATGACAGCAGCCAATCAGCTAGTGGGTTCTATGGAAGCAGCCATTGAGTACAGGAGCAGCAAATCAGCACGCACATAGACGCAGCTGTGCAGACGATGAATCGAGATGATGATTACTGCTGCTGCAACTGCAGCAGCAGCAGCAGAAGACGAGTGAATAAGAATAAGTTAATTTCATAAAAAAAAGTCATTTTATATTAAATTATGCATAATGAGTGGCCTTAACGAACAAGACAGTGTGATGAGAGAGAAGGGACAACAGGGAACTGGTTCTGTAAAAAATGACATGCATGTAACTTTGAATGATGGGGACGAAAGCCCTATTGTAGATGAAACAATAAAAGCGTCATGTACACTGTATGGTGATGGAAGTGAAATGGATGAAAACAGTACTGAAGTGGATGAAATCATTAAGGTTAAGGGGGAGTAGTGAAAGTCAGCGAGGGCAACAGGTTAAGGCAGACGAAAAATTGGAATCAATGTTAAAAGGAATTATGAGTAGTATGTGTACGAAAGAAGACATTATTAAGGTGGAAAAGAGAACTCATAGCATTAGAACTGACATGGTTAGCTTCAAGGATGAATTGGAGAAATAAATTAAAAAGGAGATTAAGGTAGTCAGCTCTAATCTTTCAGAATTAAATAAGAAGGTTGAGGCAGTAGCTAACGAGTGTGATGAAAAGATAAAGAAAGTAGCACATAACACTAATGAGAAATTAACATTAATGAGTAGTAAATGTGTAGAAGACAGAAAGAAGCTTTGTGATGACTATAGTAGGAGGGTGCAGGCTTCCGAAAAACAGCGTAAAGATGAAGTCAAAGCAGCCAGGAAATTTTGTGCTGAAAACAGGGTTAAACTTGAACCAAATCAATCAGATTAAAAATGATTTAGAAACAGAAGTGGAAACCAAGTGTGCAGTAGTGGTAGAGGAAAAACTGGTAAAAGTAAATAATAATGTAGATTCCAAATTGGCTGATATGGAAAAAAAGATGGAAGAAATACAAAATCTAAAGTATAGAATATGTAGTGTCCCAAACAGAACTTCATTTGTTGGTTGTAACAAATTTAATAGTTTTGAATCATATGTTCAAGTGCATCCATAGGATCTCATTAGAAAATTTAATAATTTGCTTGAAACATGCAATCAAAAGGAGAAAATGTCATTTGTGAGAGATTTTTTTAAAGGGGTAGCTCACGGGTGAGCAGCTCAGGTAGCTGATAGTTGTACTTTCAGATGTTATTGAATTAAGTTTATATTTCTGCTCCAAGACACAGCCCTCCAAAAATGACACTGTGCATACCATTTTGAAGATGTGAATTTTTGATAAAATTTTAAAATGCTGGAACATCTCTAGATATTTTATTGATTTTTTTTATTTGAAAGCTAATTGCTTTATGATTACAAAGAAACCTCCATTTGGACTTATCTGACAAAGTTCTTTTACTATAGCATTCTGAACTTTTTTAATTTAATTTATGGATTTTTTTTTCAGAAATTCCAATCTGTAAAATTTTGATTTTTTTCTGTTGATTAGTACCATATTATTTTACATTCCCTGAAAAGGGGAGCCTCCACTTTTCAGTTGAACCGGTTTCACAAACAATTGAAATTTTTGCCATACATAAAGCATGTTTTATTATCACATTATCACATAACAGGCTCATAAAAATCAAAAACTACCCTTATTTAACAAAATTTTAGTAGTTTGAAAGATGAGTAAGAGACACATTTTTCAAGCATTTTAAATGATTCCAAAACATATGTGAAAGGTCCAAAGACTTAAAAGTTTCAGTTTATATAACTTATGTGTACTCTGTTTTGTATCGAAATTAGCCAGTTAATGAACTAAATATGTGTTCCAGTGCTTCAGTATCTTCCTTTAATATAGAGTGATGCCTTCCTGTTGAACCAACAGGAACTGGAGCACTTGAGAACATTGTGAACAGAAGGTGAGCACTGATGGCATTGTTGCTGTCCTTCAGCTGGACACTTACATCCAGCAACTGGTCCATGTGGTAGCATAAATTTCACTACAACTTCGTTTAACTCATAACTAGTGTCTATAAATCTCTGCAATCCCAGTCACACACACATGCCACAAACATCCCCCTTCTCAGGTTGTGAACCTGAATATTATCCTACTGTTTCTGAGGTGTTGGCTGAATGAATGAAATGTCTTCTTTCTTGCTCTTTAAAGTGAGTCCAAAAATGTGTCTTCTGAATTTCTTTCACAGGAGTAATTTTTTTGGACCATTCTTCTTTTTTCTGCTCACAGAATTCCTTGATTTCCTCTTTGGACAAAAGAATGAGGGCTGCGGATGTGTAAGATTTCACAACTCCCATAAAATCCTTAGCATTCTGTATTGCAGCTATATTTGGAATGGAAAGATTATGTTTTGTAGCATGGTGCTTCATCGGGCCTCCTACATCACAAGACCCTTTCCCGAGACCAGTAGCACTGTGTACCCAATCAGTTGGCACAAGTGACTAACTCAATTCAAACAGCTGGTAATGATTTTTAAAATGATTAGGAGCACCATCAGAAATAATAACAATCTTCTCTGTTTGCAGTTGAAGAATTTTGTGCACTGCTAGCAGAGCATGTGCTGAGTCACGTCCTGTGTCATCACTTATAACTGTAAAACTTGTGGTCTTGTTTTGAAAATGTCACTCCTGTAAAAATTGAAACCTGGTCATTACACCAATGGTACCCTTGTTTTATGTTACAGACTACTAATGAGTTCACACGCCTAACAGAGGTGTCATATGTCATGTGCTCCAGTAAGTTCTTCAAAGTTACCACACAAAGTTCAAAATTCATGCCGTACACACATAAATAGACATCTCTAGGTGGGTTGGAACTACCCACTTAAGTCATAGTGCATAAAATTTTGATCTTCCGATATGTGAAGTTGTATTATTGATCTTATAAATTGCAAAAGTTTCTTTAATACTGTAAGTCATGTACCACTACACTTTCACAACTTTTTGACCTTCACCTGTTAGTGTTATAGTGTCTTTTTTGTTGGCACTCTGACAAGAAGAGTCCCATTTATCTTCCAGATAAAATGACTGCACTATAAGAATCTGAGCTGCTTCTACAGGATGACCATAATAGGGATCTGGTCTTCCAAAGATTCCTTTTACAGACTTCACATTTCTTGATTTGTCTACCATGTACTTTGATACTGATGGAAAGTGGTTCAAAATTGTTTTCTTTAAAAATGTCTCTGGAATAATAGTTAAAACTTGCGCCTTTTCACTGTAGGATGCACAGTATACAACAGCTGAATTGATATTTGTGAAAATTCCTGGCTAGAGGTGTAAGAGGGCTTTGATTCATTTTCTTCTGAATTTCTACTTTTGAGAGTATGGTCAGTTTTGCTGTAGTGTATTCATCCATAGCTTTAGTAATTTTTCTGCACTTTCTTGATGCATAGAGCTGCTGATTCGACTTCACTGACCACGGTTTCTTAACAGGACAAACATCTACCTCTGTAGTTGACTGACTCAGGGTATTTTATTTCTCCTTTACTGATGCAAAATTTGCATCATTTGCACCATGGGAGGCTTCACATTGTTCAGATACTATCATTGTTGTTATTCTGTCAAAACATTTAGAACACAAAAAGTCATTGCTGGAAACATCTTTACTTTGAAACAGAGTCTTCAAATGAGAACACTTATTCCCAACCTGAACAAAGTCTGCTTTTTCTGTTTGTCTTATATTTCACTCTTTTATGAATATCCAAATAGTCAGCACACTTCACTCTCCTGTGGCCCCAGTCGGAAGCCATTTCAAACAGTCAATTTCAAAAAACACGCTGCAACTGTGACGACTGGCAAATTCCTCATGAAAACACAGAACGCACTGGATGGTCTCAGATTTCTTAGATGCCTCTTCAGTAAACAAATTAGCACTAAACAACTACAATACAGAAACCTGCAATGAACACCCACAACAAAGAAACTGACAAGAAACTACCACCAAGTGTAAGAAATATCTTCAACAATGAAAGTGAAAAGAAGTAAATGCAAAAAAGAAAGTGATAAAAAATAACTGCAATAAATACAATAGAAATAAACATTGTAACAAAGAAATTAGTAAGAAACAACTTCAGTGGAGTCATATGTTAGCCATGAAAGTTGAAAAAAAAAAATGATTTTTTTAAATAAAACCTGTCCAACTTAAAAGTGGAAGCTATCCTTTACAGAGAGTACTACATAGTACTAATCAACCAAAAAAATCTAACTTTTCTGGATTAGCATTTTTGGAAAAAAAAATCCGAAAATTATTAAAAAAATAAAATTCAAAAGGCGACAGTAAAAGAACTTTGGCAGATATGTCCAAATGGAGGATTTCATTGCAATCATAAAGCAATTATCTTTTAAATTAAAAAAAAACTCTTAAAATATCTAGAACAGTTACAGAGATAAAGTGTTTCAAAAATTTTTCCTAAATTCGCATATTCAAAATGGTGTTTGCAGTCTCATCTTCGGAGGCCTGTATCTCGGGGCAGGAACTTTTTTTGGAGAAAACAAAAAATTATGGGTTTTTAACTTACTCCTGAATTTTAACAGATGCTAAATTCAATAACATCTGAGCCTATAAGCGATACAAATCATGCCTTCACGGCACAGCTTTGAAAAACCAATTCTAGATGAATATTGGTCCAAAGAGAAGCAGCAGAGAATTTTGAGTGAATTTTGTGGAGGAGAGAGATTTGCCTGTACGAAGGGTACTATGAAAGGATTCTGTCAGCTTTGGATAAAAAAAATGAAATATTTGGACAAAGAGCTAGCTAGTGGGTTTAGAAAGTAAGTTGCCTCAGAAAGTTATAGAATTTCTCATACCTGCCCCTACAGGTAACATTAGTGATATCTGAGTCATATTGATAAAGTGGAGAGGGTGAAGCCCTCAATGGAAGATCGTAGGAGGAATTTTGATGACAATAATCAATTAGGGAGAGAATTTCAGGTTAATATGATGAACAGGACTAATTACAGTAGAAATTCAAGGAATGGTTGGGTGGCAGATAGCCAGAATGGACATGGAAATAGTAGGAGAAATTCAAGTAAAAGAAATGGAGCAGATTATTTTAATTCTGGATCAAACCATTTAAACTAGATAATGCTCCAGTTTTGGCTTGCACTAGAGCAGGTAGTGATGAAGAACCATGTGTACATAAATGTGCTGTAATCACAGGTAAGGGTAATGTAAATGATAGTAGTAAGATGAGTGTAATTTCTAATTCTAGTGAGATGTTGAATGATGCTGTGGGTAGCAATATTTATCCCATAAAAGTAGAGGAGGAATGTACTTTAATAAAATCAAGTGATGAAACACAGTGTGTTGCTATTGCCCAGAATGTCCAAAGTGTCCAGACAGATGGTAAATTTTTAAGAGAACATAAGGAATTCAGGTGTATTGCTTTATGGTCTAATACTGGAAACAATAATCAACTAATACGCCAAATGTTTGATGACAATGAAAGTGACAGTGGGTCTGATTCTGACAGTAGCTGTAATGATGATAGCAGTGACGAATTCAGTAGTGACAAGGATGAGGTATTTAAATTTATAATTGATAATGATGACAATGTGTTACGTAAAGAAAGAATAAAGGAAGATAATGTTAGGTGTAATGAAGAGTTGGAATTTGAGAGTGGTAATGAGGAAGAGAACCATGCTATTTGTCATTTGACTGTGTCTGGTAATTAATTTGGTGATCTGGATTATAGTCTTTCCAGGCAAAGGATTAATGAGGATTTGTTGTATGACGAAGATCAAATGGTAAGTAAAAAGGAAGTGTGGCACCCTGTAACAAAAGCAAGTGATGGTAAGTGTTTACTGGACAATGGTAGCGATTTGAAAGGCATCTCACAGGCATTTTTTGAAGCTATTAAGAACACAAAGGGTATAGTGGTGATGCACATTTCTGGAATAAGAATTATTTGTGCTACTGGTAAGCTACCAAAGTGTGCTAAACAAGAGGGATTATTAACTGTGAAATATGTGTAATAGGTCATGTGTTAAAACAATGACAGTGTTTATTCAATATGTAGCATATTATTCTGCAATAACTGTGTGATCAGTTTTCTACTGCTAATAGATGTTCGACAGTAAACTATGGTAACAGTATGATGATGCTTGCCTGAGAACTATTAACGAGGCTTATCGAAAGTTAAACAATAGCGCACTGGCCATATTAACTGTGTATATTGTGGGGTTGTGAACAGTGAAAGTAAAGAACTGGGAATGCAACTGTGCACCTGTCGGCTACATTATTTACAGTAGTCAGTGGTGAAATTCCACCGCCCATTTCTCAGCCAGTATCACAACACAGTATGTCAACACTGAGGACCATCAGTGAAGAAATAAAGTAGGCAAACGTCACAAGCTGACACATTCATTTCCAGCTGGTACAAACCCATTCAAAAAAATATGCTTGTTCTTCACTTCACTAGATTAGATTGCCTTAGATACACTGTTCAATGTATAGATCAATAGTGAGGAGGTCCTAATGGATGTAAAGTATGTCAGAACACAAAGAAACAAGGAAAAACAATTTTCAAACCAGCCCACGATTGATTAGAAATTCACTTAGAATACCACTCCAAAAGTATCACCACGCTTTGTAGCCTACTGGATCCCTTTAATAGAGCCTGCCCTTTATGTACCAGCAGTTTGTTATTATCAGTACTAGTTATATAAGTGTGTGTGAAATGTGTTCCAGAACAACTGGGATATACTAATAAAATCTTCTAGGTTTCCAGAGCAGGACAAACAAGAGTTAAAACTCAAGTTTTCAAAGATAATCACCATCTTCTTCATCTGGGGATGTGCACATATGACATCTAAAGCATTCAGTGTGAGCGTAGGCCATGTTACACGGAGCAGACACAATGTCGTATTCAGCAGTACTGCCTGGAGCACATCAGCTCTGGGGCAGAGAGACAAATTGGCAGTCACTGAGCACAGTTTGGAAGAAAGCTGCATGTTGTATTCTGAATGAGCAAGAGTGCTTTGTAATGCAATGTAGTTTGGGACAGCATGATAAAGGAATCCATCAAATTTAGGGCTAATAACGGCCTCAGAAACAGAGATGGTGGCTACTAACAAAGTTCTGCTTTGGACCTGTTACTGGCCATAACGCACTGTGAGCACTCAGAGCTGAGAGATATCTGTACAATGTGCTAGTTGGTATCTGACTGAACGTGCTGGGATTCAAGTACACTCCCTCATCTGCTCCAATCTGTGCTGGGTCAAGGGCAAGGACAACTCAACTCGCTGCAGTACCTGTATAAGATCAAGCAAGATGACATTTCAACACTTTACCATAAGACGATGGTAGCGACACTCATCGAACTGTCGCATCTGGAAACCCTAGAACTTTATATTAGTTCAACACACAAGAAAGATGACGATGTTTTACATATACATGTTGGCACCAATGACATTTCTTTGGTTTTATTATTTTGTCATGTATTTGATATAATATGTGGTTCTTTAATACAGGATGTCACAATCCCTTTGGGTCAAAATAACACCAACAGTAAAGGACACTAAAATGAGTATTTTGAGAAAAGAAACAAATGGTTGGAAGTGTGTATTTCAGGTAGTATAAGGTCTTGAATGTACAACATTTTTGAAGTAAATGTGTGTAAACTGCTTATGCTTAGTAGTAAAGCAACTGCCTTCAAACTGACAACCGTAACACTATCTTGAAAAATAATACACTATTGTCTACACTCTGTTCACAGAGGAGTTGACTGATTGTAAAAGGTATAACATTTCTCATTACAACAAACTAAAGACGTGCATTTAATGTATGATGTTGCAGCATGCAGTGCCCAGAAAGACATACAAATGTAGCAAGAAAAGATTCATAGTACATATCTTGTCAACTGGAAAAAAATTATCATCACAGACAGAAAATTACAAGAAATTGGATTATTCATGCCACAGACAGTCGGCAAATGTTCTCAACAAAGATTTGTTTACAGAGTAGAATTTGAAGAGATGGTGTAGGATCCTGTGACAGGACATTAATCAAGCACTAGGGTCATTCCATTTCAAATGTATCAGATTTACAGATGGTCCTCACTTGACCATTTCTGAATCTAATGTCTTTTTTGGAGTAGGTTCAACGATGTCTTGGATGAACATGTACAAAGTTTCAGCTTGATATTTCTTTTCGTTCCAGTTCTTCAGCATCTCATAGACAGGGGTCTCAGTTTCCACAACCAACATGCATGCCAGAACGTTAACTGGATAACATTCATGAAAGGTGCTCTTAGCTTATAAGATTCTGCTTTTCTACACTAAACAATATTTTGTGCTGAATAAGAATACATTACTAATTACATGGAGAGCTGCATCAAACCAGTCTCAGGACTGAAGACCACAACAATAACTAATTACATCTTTAAATACAGAGTTGGCCAGAAAAATGTATACACACTTTAAGGAACCATGGTTAGTGTACATGTTCCAAATGTTCACCGTTGGCGGCTATGCACATAACAGAATGACGAGCAGTCGCTGCAACTACATCAGTCAATGTTGCAGTGGAGATTGCTGCACATGTTGCTGTAATCTCCTGGCAAAGTACCTCCAGCATGTGTGGCTTCCTTTGATAGATGTTATCTTTCACAGTTCCCCACAAGTAAAAGTCCATAGGTGTTAGATCTGATGACCGTGGAGGGAACTTAATGGGCCTCTTCATCCAATACAATCCCCCAGAAAATTGTCATCCAGGAAAGCTCATGCGGCTAGGTGGTGCACCATCCTGTTGGTAGAAGACCTCTTCATCAGCTCTATAAAGTGCACGTATATCTGGCAAAATTGATGTGCATAACATTTCCAGGTACACTTCACCAGTGACAGTAGCATCAAAGAAAAAGGGTCCTACAAAGATCCTAGATGATAGTCCACACCGCACACGAACCCCTAGTAGATTGACTGCTTTATCCAATTAAACATGCAGATTTTCTGGTGCCCAGTACACACTGTTATGCCGATTCATGGTTCCCTTAAGTTTAAATTGTGGCACATCACTCCATACTACCTTCATCACAAATTGTTCATCATCAGTTACCAACTGCTGATAAGTTTCAAAAAATTGCATTCAGTGATCAGGATCATCATCATTAATCATGTGCAGTAAGTGTGGAGTGTCAACTTTCCATTTTGCAACTTTCAGAATTCAATGTACACTTGTACTGCTAACCCCCACTTCACGTGCACATTGCGTAGCAGACTTCTGTGGAGAATTAACAAACGCCAACGAAGCAGGACTTGTAGCTGTATGCTGTCTTCCTGATCTTCCTTTGTGAATAGCACAATTTGTTCCATGCATTTAAAACTTGACAATGATGCTTTTAATTGCTAGGTGGGTTGGTGGTTCAGTTTCCAACTACCACCTCCACTGATGTTGCACTTCAAAGTTAAAAAACAATTTCACAATAAATCTTCATTGGTCGAATGTCATGTGTGTTCCAGCCATCTCGTTTTATCAATACTGAGATGAATGTGCTAACATCTGTTGAGCCAAAGAATATACTACAACACACTCATAACTCAAATGGAACAACAATATTGATGTCACGATAGAGCCTGACAAAAGAGTGTATAGATTTTTCTGGCAGACTCTGTACATGTGTTGACAGCTGTAAAACTTCAAAAATAGTAGAAAATTCACTTTGCATCTATGAGAGTCCCTCTTTAATCAGCCATAATTCAAAATTTAATGGGCGGATTCGGCCAAGAATTGGTAATATGATGCACAACCATGCTGTCTTCTTGTGCCTTTCTGCAATAGCCTCAGTTCCTCTCAAAGAAAATATATGCACTTGCCAGTTTAATGAAAATATTTTGGGTGCCAAATTTTGGATAATTATGGAGGTCTATATCTCAGCTGTATATTCTTTGATCTTTTTTGTCTTGCTGTCCCTGCAAAGTGCAGAACAATTCCAACATTTCAGGTTGGACATTTGTCCTAGTTTGTACTAGTATTTTTGTGTTTTACATTTAGGAATCTTAAGTTTTTGAAGTCATGTTACTGTTTTAAGCAATAAAATAACTCTTTTAATTCTAACAAATACAGTTTTCAGATATACATACTAAATTGTCTGCAAAATAATAAATAAAACTAATGCATTTCAACATTTTCTGCAATTCTTTCCTTGGGAGCATAAATCATTCCAGTTGACTTCATGCAGTGGCTGGCATAATGAGCAAGGTTCCTTGTAGTTTGTACACTGAAACTCTTCCTGCAGCACATCTCGTATGCTACCACTTTCACTAACAACCAAAACACACACCTCTCGTTCTTTCTATTGCTTCCAACACACTTCCTCATACATGTCACTGTCATCTATAAGATTAATTAGCCTGGGATCACTGGCTATAACTTACAATTAATAGAATTTTGTGCCACTCTCTTTTCTTTGCCTGTACTACAAACCAATGCTTTGATAGTATTTGGGAAATTTGGAAATTCATCACTTAAACATTTAACAAGAAACTCCATATTTGCATGGTACCTTCAGGTACAGATATTATGTGGCATTTTAGATGTCAGTAAAACATTAGTGGGTATAGGATACAAAACTTATGTTTTTTCACCACAGCTGTTAAATGTGGAAATTCAGATTTAAAAAGTTCATATGCTTCCATTACTGTTGTCAACATTATTCATTGCTGCACCTTATACTTTTTTTGGTAATTATATCTCTATGAACCAAACAATCTCTCTTTCCTGAAAGATTTCTTCAGAAAAAATTTTGGACTTTTGAAATAAGTCCTTTAGTACAAATTTTATGCCCATGCAGTGGTATTTCCGTTCTGGAAGAAGAAGAAGCACCTTCAGTTTCTGGTTACTGTGATAACAGATTCTTCACCACAGCACTTCTTTTATTGGGGCTCTTAGGCAATGCTTCTTTGTCCACTGACTGCCTCTCCTAGTGGACTTGCTGGCTTGTACGGTTGAACTAATGAGTTACCGGACTGTTCTTTCTTCCTCATTCTAAAACATTGTTTTTGTTCTCTCTTTTGTTTTCTCTAATTTATGAAGTGCTAGATTGTCATTCACCGCTTTTCTTATCATTTGGTTTCTTTTCTTATTATTCTTCTTTTTGTTTGCTAAATGTAGCTGACATGCGTCCTCATTGTTCTTCAACTTTTCTCTGAACTTTTGGACTCCAGTCTTTGATGCCATTACTGCTATGTATTGTAATTTGAAATTTAGTTAAAAATATCTATTATTATGTTATTTGGCAAAATAAGTGCCCAAAACATGTACCTTCATTCTAAAACAATATTCTTCTTAACCCATTTTCTGACAAAGTTTCAAACATTGGAGAGAATACAGCGCGTAAAGTCCCACCCATAAAATGCAAATGTTATTCTTAACATACTTTAATTTTACCAGCTGAATCCTACACGCAAACTAGCTTGCTTACACAGTATTCTCATGTACAACTTAATGATGTTCTGTGTTACGGTCAGGACAATTCATATTGAAATTAAAATTAATTAATTTTGAAACAATACTCATATCAAATGAACTTCCAATGCACAAATATACTTCTTTTTGACTTGGTTTTTAAGAATCTGTCTTGTGCTCTCAAGAATGGCCCACTGGACTACAAACAGGGTTGCAATGATACACTGTTCTAGTGTTTTGTTCAGCAGAGAAAAGAAAATAACAGATGGTCAAATTTGTGTGTTCTACAATGAATGTTTTGTAAAGGGCTAATTACAATATAAAATATGTACTTTCAGCATTAATTTGCCCAGTTTTGAAACTTATATTTCAATAAATATATTTTCAATGAAGTGTCCCTGTTTTTCTGGACCTGTCCAGCAATCTTTCAGCTTCAGCAGCTGACCCTTGTCTGCTTACAGCTGTAAAACCTTGTTCAAAGTTGTAGGTTTTCATAAAGAGTGTATATGCTCAAATGCAGCATTAATGAGTAAATAGAAAGTAAAATGAGAGAAAACAGCTTTTAAGCCACAAAAATACAAGTGTAGTTATGTACAATCAACTTCAAGCAATAAGCAGCAATAAAACAAATGAAAATCCAGAGAGACAGAACTTTAAACACACTGTATGACTGGAATAATGTCTTTGTACTTCAGACTAAATTAATTGCAAATGCCATCTTATTTAGATTCCGAACAAGTATATTGCCTTCCTGATGCTATTGATGGTGCTTTTGATTTTAAATATGTGATGATCCAGAATCCATTAAGTACCTTAGGTAGATGGATAATGGAAGGAACGGACGTGGCCACTGGGATGCAAAAAGCTGATAAGTGCAGGAATTTCTTCACCGACGTTAAATGCTTTGACTTTGAATACTAAAAAATCATTCTAACCTCTGTTTCCCATAATATTGTTTATAACAATGAGCTTGAACTGTTGATTTTCTCTTATCCTAGCAACTCTGTGGACTTCAGCAAACCTTTCTTGATCAAATTCAATTTCTTTAATTTCTTTCTCTGTAATGTAAGACAAGATGATGCTTGAAATGTTGTCCTTGAATTTAAATAGATCCAGACTACAGTGTAATCTATCACTTTGTTAAAGTAATGTATTGCACAGGGTATTTAGGACTGATGAATGATGACCATCAACTACTGGAGCACATTTATTTAAAGTAGTTTGGATAGTGGAACATTCACGTTGACCACTGGGTTTTTCTGCATGTGTATATTGACTGAATGGTAAGGTAGACTATGTTGCTACTGGACAGAGCAACACTGGAAGTGGCTTCCATTTGGCCACACTTGCTGTTCTTAATGTTTTCTCTGTGCAGCAGATCCCTGCTTCAGATATGTGCCAGGCTCCTAGGATGAAGACACATGTGACAATGCATCAGACATACACAGAACCAAGAAATGCTATGGACTGTAACTTGGTTTGTTGCAAATGATGTTGAAATACACTAGCCAAGCAAACAGAACAGCTTGATATCTTTCCTGTGTGTAAAAAGCTATAATAATATATGTGGTTTACAGAAGAAGAAAATTCTCTCATGTAGTAGTGTGCACAGTAGTAGTCTGTTGTTGAGTCTTCAGCACTCAGCAGCATGCCAAAAAGGAAACACAGTCAGAAATACAAGGCATACAGGGTACAGCTGTACACTGATTTGGAGATGGGGCGGTGAGATGGGGGGAGATGGGGGGGGGGGGCAGTTTATGCAGGTAATGAGCAAAAGGTGTTTTGACAATAGTAGCTAATGTACGGCCCTCATCAGAGAAAATTGTCATGTAGGTACCCAGGAAAAATTTCGTTTGTGGTGAATGCCTCACAGAATGGTGAATCTGCAAAAATTTGTTAAGATACTTGAAAGAAACTAGTATTTTTGTCATAATGAGTTCCAGTAGAAAAGGACACTGTCCATGAAAATGTGGTCAACTGTGAAGATTACTCAATGCAGCAATCATTAATAATACTTTATTCAAGAAAAGTTCATGAAGAATTGAGCTGTTGAGGAGAAAACTTTATAGACTTCTCAGTGATACAGAAAGAACAAAAGGAATTTAGTTGTCAATACAAGAATATTAAATTATTCAACAATAATTGCAACACAGAATAAAATACATGTCTACCATCCAGAAGATCGACAATTCAAGCCGGTGGCTGTTTTCTAGTCTTCAGTTCCTTGTCATCACATGCCAGTTAACTGCAGTTACATTGGCGGCATATCAAACACCAGAGTTGGCCACTGCTGCAGCAATTTCTATTGTAGCCTTCCCACCATGACGGTCCCACTTCGCACTGGCAGTTCGCCGTGCCTAGTGCCACTGAAAGTCGTAAGTGAGCTGTATTTGAATCAAAATAATGGGCCTTCAAGTGGTACTATGTGTTGTGAGAAATTTGAAGTCAGTGGCTGGCCAAAAAGTTGAGTGTTATTGGGCTTAGAATACCGAGTCAACAGACAACTCATTAGCGTTTTTACATTAATAAAGTTTAGGCAACAAATGGTAGAAGACCGACTGAGGATTTAAGTGCAAAAGTAGATATCACAAATATCACAAATGGTAGCCTCCAACAGCATATTCAGGAATCTCACGAAGAGGTAAAAAAAAGGAGATAAATACAAAAATAACTAACTTGCTAACATTTTACCCACTTTACAAGAGTAGTTAAGTACTAAGATAAACGAACTATGTGATCTTGTAAGAAATGCTGGTTTTGAACAATTAAAGGAGGTAGGTCAGAATGTAAAACATATATGAAAGAATTAACTAAACAAATGTTTACAAAAGTAAACGAACAATTCTTAAGACACGCAAATGTGGTTACATGTGTCAGAGCAGGGTAAAAATTTGGACATAACAGCTTTACCAGGTCCACTTTCAGAACTTTGGAGGCATGAGTAAGTGAATTAATTACTCAAAAGGTACAAGAAATAACAGATTTATCAGTCAGTACACTATGGTTCACAGTTGATTTAGGAAAAACAGAAGAGGAACTATGTAAGCTCTGGGATGGACTTAATAAAACCAGAGATAAATTAAGTAAATGGAAATTTTATGAAAGCAATTGCCTTTCACCAGAACTATCGGAAGAATTAAATTTAGATGGAGAAGATTTAAGATTTATTTACACTCTCAACCTAGGAGGTGGTGCTAGTATTTCATCTGGAGAGCATCATAAAACACTACTGACACAATGTCTCTCACATGGCCTGGTGTAGTATTATTTAGTTAATAAGAGTATATAAGGATTTTATTTACACTGGTATTAATTATAGCCACACTACTTATTTATTTATCTGTTATTTAAAAACACCAAGTGACAAGAAAAGTGGAACTCAGAATATTGGGGACAGATTAACAAACTATGCAAGGAAGAGATTGCACCAATAACTAATCAAAACCCTCTTGAATGGAAAAGGAGGCCTCTACAATATTGACACTGTAAAGAAGAATATAAAAACAAAGTACTAGGCTAGACAAACAACTGCTTGTCACATTCTGGGATTCTTATATACCCTACAGATATTGCAAGTATCTTCAGATTTCATACAAACAGTAGCTCGAGTAGCATTTACTGGTCTCAAATAGATTACTAACTGGTATGAAGATCATTAGGCCACTTGCTGTACTTTATGTTTTCCCTGTGCAGCAGATTCCCACCTCAGAGTTGTGACAGGCTCCTTGGAAGAAGACATTCTTGACAGTGCTTAAAAAAATCATGGAACAAAAGAAACATGAGAGTAGGGTGTGTTCTAATCTGTAACTCTGTTCATTGCAAATGTTGTCAAAATGTGATTATCAAGCAGACAGAATTATTTGAAGTCTTTCTTGTGTGTAAAAAGCATTACAATATTTATCATTTACAAAAGAAGAAATTTTTCTCATTTAGTAGGGTGCACAGAAGCAGCCTGCTGTAGAGTTTCCAGCACTCAACAAAAATGAAAAGTCAGTGATATGAGGCATACACGGTATACCCAGATGTCAATTTGGGAGAGGGGGGGGGGGGAGGGAGACAGCAGGGGGAGCGGTAGAGAGGTAGAGAGAGAGAGAGAGAGAGAGAGAGAGAGAGAGAGAGAGAGAGAGAGAGAGAGAGAGAGAGTGGTGGCTTGTCAGACCATGACTTTTTTTTATTTCTTTTCTTTTTTAAAGAACCAGTTTCTCTATGAACTCTTCAACAGTTGATTGATGCTTCTCTACAACTTTCTTATTAGTATAAACCCCTGTTTGTACTGTATAATTTCTTCTGGGTCATATGCTTTTAAAAACATGTACTGAATAAGATTCTAGGTCAGGTTATGCAGGACATGGTTCACAATATTGCAGCATGCATTCTTTGATTCCAAATGGCACACAGTTTTCTTGATTAATTCCTCATAGTTACCATCCTTGATAGCTGCTGCAGCCAACACCAGTTGGCCATTTTTATGTATTACACATACATGAACTGAGTGTACCAGCCAGGATTAGGGAGAAAATAAAAATGGGTTTAAAAAATGAAAGAAAAGTAGTTGAAATTGCATTTTATTGCTTTCTTTTCAGATTGATGATTAAACAATTCAATATAAATTCCTATTACTACTCTATTCAAAACAATAACCCATTCTTACAACTACTTTATTAGTGTCTCTTTTCATGCCCTGCCAGCAATGCACCTGAAAGAATCTTGTCCATCTGCCAGTTCATTTGGGCAAAATTAATAAAAAATTTAGGAGACAAAAGAACTGAGAAATTAGTGAAGATCTACAAATTTCTGCATGCTTCCAAAAAGTAGTTAATTGTACTTTACTCTCATGACAATTCTACATCAAGTTAGTTTCTTTTTGCTGGGAGTGTAAATGTTATTTTAGTTGCATTTCTTATATTGCAAGAAAAGTTAAAACACAATATTAATAAAATAAATTCTTGTGACACTACATATTTGCCTTCAGTAAATATGATAGCTCTCTTTAGTTCGTGTAAGGCTAACTATGTAACATTTTGTATGTTAATTGAATTTTCATATTAGATATAGTTGGGTTTTTTTGATTTTTTTTTTTTACAATGGGTTTAAAAACGCAATCTTTTTGGGTAAGGTTAAATTACAACAACTCTGGTACCAGCAGCACTACTTTGGCCTGAGTTCACAAAATTTTGAGAAGACCAATTCCATGTCTAAAAGTCATAAAAACACCAAAACATCAGGAATCCAATATATTTACTCTGAATATGAACAAGACAGTAATAGCAATTTATTCATTCTGATGTGAAAAAGAATTATTCCAGCTGTGTTTAGAGTTCTAACATTCTGAATTTTCATTTGTTTTATTGCTGCTTATTGCTTGAAGTTGATTCGTACATAACTACACTTGTATTTTTATGGACAGAAAAAAGGTTTCACTGATTTTTCTTTCTGTTTATTCATTAATATCACGTTTGAGCATAAAAATGTGTATGAAAAGTAATAACTGTGAGCAAATTTTTTTTTCAGTCATAAGCAGGCAAGAGTCAAAAATTAAACTACAGTGCCTCTGAAGTTGAAAGGCTTCTCTTTTTAGATACAGAAAGATTATAAAGATTAAAGAACATACAGTTGAGATACAGACTCCAAAAACTACACAAATTTGGCACCCAAAACATTTACACCAAATTGGCAGGAGCATATAATTTGACAGGAAAGGCCCAAGGCTATCAAACAAAAAGCACAAGAAGACAGCATAGTTGTCGGCCAAATCTGTTGATTAAATTGTGAATTGTGACTGGTTAAAGATGGGCTCTCAAAGTCACACAATGAATTTTCTGTCATTTTTGTAGTCTTACGGCTCTTACAGTTTGCATTTAAAAATGTCAATGATAATATCTTCTAATTCAGCACAAAAACTTGTTTAAGTGTACAAAAGCATCAGCTTGTAAACTGAAAGTACCTTTCACAAAAGTTATCTAAAGTTCACACTTTGGCACGTGTGTAGGTGGTGCAAACTCGGGAACCCTGTTCACAAGAGGCTGTAGAAATGAACCAAAGGAGATATGGAGCTGAATATTAGTACATATCCATTCAAGACATTGTGGAACCTTCTGATAAAATTTCATTACATTCACAAATGGTCCAGCAGAGGCTCCCGTTACACTTGAAATGGAATGAGCCAATTTTCAAACTGTTCATGTACTCCACACCCTAACAAGGACTGTACAGGTGGAGCAGAAAGTGCGCTGCAGTCACAAACAATATTCTTTATTTATTCAGAAATGTATTCCGTTAGAAGTGATTTTAAGGTGGGAATCAGTTTTTAAGCACCAGACTGTGCTTCTCTCTGCATATGTGAGTTCGGAGGAATGATGGTGAGACAAGAATTGAGGTTACAGGATGATCCAGGAAGTGAGGTGGGGGGAGTGAAGGTGGAGGGGAGGGATGTATTGTAGGATCACAGTTAGATGGAAGAGTATACCAAGTAAGGCTGGGTTCAGTACTAGTTTTGAGTTGGTAGCAAAAAAGTGTTTCCACTTTAGGGAGGAGGTCTTTAACAAGCTCAGAACGACCGAATTTGTGAATGTGGCAAAAGATAAGCCCCTTTGAAATGAGGCTTTTGGAGGACAGGTTCACTACTATGTTACAGGACTGTTTAGGCCCTGGGTTCGGTAGGATGGTGGTCGGGAGCTTGTGAGATTGTAGCATATGTAGTTCTGCAAGATGGGGTCAGGCATCTAGTAACTGATGTAAAGGAGGTTTGACAGAGGTTTTTGTAGTGGTGCTGGATTGTGGTAGTCCAATATAAGTGCACAAAGTGAATAGACTTTACAGTTTTTAAGGTGGCACTGTGCACGCTGCTCTTGTTCCTGCAGTACGTGGGTTTCAAATTTGGCAATGTGATGTGGTAATTGGTACAGCAGAGTGGAAATATTTTGCAGGCAGTGATGAGGTAGTGACAAAATGTTTAGGACTCAGTTATATATTGTGTAGGGCTGAGTTGGTGAGGGCTGTGGAATGACAGAATTATAACATAGAATCACTGTGGAAAGCTATTTTGGAGCAATTCCACAAACTAAGCAGCAACACAGAAACAGTTATGTGGGAGTGGGTTCGGTATAGGGGTAGGGAAACTTTTCTGTATTTACACAGATGGAAGGAACAAAAATCGATTGTGGAGAAAAAATAGTAACAGAGCATTAAAACATATGGGAATATTCTGAAAACTGGAAAAAGACAAAACCAGATTAAGTATAGCGAAGGAAGGATAAAGCTATATGAAGCACAGTAGTAAGACATCAAGATGTAAATAAGACCAATAAGAAAACAGGATGAGATTAACATGAAGACAGGAATAGAAATAAATAATAATACAATAACAGTGTGAGATGCATGTTGGTATGTAGGTATGAGTGAAGCAGGCAGCAGTTGTAAATGGGCTGGGCATGGTCAGTATCTTGCCTTTTCGTTATGATGCACTGTAAAGCCTGTCACACAGCATAAAAGGTAAGAAGACACAGTGCTGCCAATGTACTACCAATTCACACGGGTCCATACTGTACCCTATAGCAAACAAAAAGTGAGATACCAACTGACCTGAATTAGGAGTTAACATAAGACTAATTTCAATTAAAATCAGTGGCTTAACAGAAAGGTTCATTTTCTTCTACCATAAAACAAAGAATAAAAATAGTCATCTACAAGCATCATGGCAGTAAAAATATTCCTCAGGATGGATGTATTTATGTGTGACATAATGTGGAATTCACTAACTGATTTAGTAACTGATCTGAAGTTTTATTTTTCCCAGAGCATTTTAATGCACTGGAGGCCACTGACGCCAATAATTTTTGGACTGGTTGCATACCAGTCTCTGCCCACCAGGTCTGTTGGGTGCTATGAAGGTCACAACTGTTACTGTGGCAGAACACTGACATTTCCTTGAAAGTGAAGGTTTCATTGTTATTTTTGCCCTCGCTAGTTTCAACACTATCTGATTTTTAACAATTAAAATCTTAATTTCAATATAAGATGAATAAAAGCCAGTTGTCATCTCATTTCCTTTTTTCATTTATTATTAATACAACAACATGCCAGTCATCGTACAGAGCAATAAGTTAAGTCTTCACGAATTTCCTTATTTTCCTTGTAGTACATTTACTAAATTTAGCATATGCTGCTCTATTTAAAAGGTTTAATTTCACATTTTTGTAAGAAAAAAAAGTCCTTCAGCCTGTAGCGCAGAATTGCTCACTGAACAGCTAGCTAATTAATGCATTAATACCCATTTGTGACACATCAGGAGGGTAACAAGTTGTGTACCTGGGATTCTATCTGCTTTTATAGTTTGCTTCTCAGTTGGTCTTACTAGGATGATTAGGGTGTGTGCATCCTGTATGTGGATGCACGAGGAGTTGGCTGTGGTCCGCGAACAGCTTGAGGTGCTTCTGGCTACAATCGGTCACCTTCAGACTGCTGCCTCAGGGTACAGTGGTAGTGGAGAATCTGGCGTGTTGTATGGGACACCTCAGGTGTCACTTGTTCTGCCCATGGGCTCTGCTAACCAGGCACCTCCTTATGTACATGATGCGGTGGATTCAGCCTCACCGCAGGGTGAGTATAGGGAGGTAATGCATTAGCATCAGTCAAGGCGGAGAGCCAATGAGGAGACTGGTCGCTTGGCCTCACCCATTCGCCCTTTAAGTAAATATGCGGCTGCTGCTTCAGTAGGATATGGGCAGGCCTACAGGAGGAGGGGTTTACTAGTTATTGGGAACTCTAAAATTAGGTGCGTTGTGGAGCCCCTTAGACAGACACTGTTCAGGGCTGGAAAGAAAGACAATGTGCATTCGGTAGTGTCTCGGTGAGCCTCATCCAAGATGTGGAGGCAGCTCTGCCTGCAGCTATCGAGCATGCAGGGTGCAGTAGTCTGCAAGTTGTGGCTCACATCGGCACCAATGATTTCTGTCGCCATCCTCAGTTCACATAGGTGACAGGGGGGGGGGGGGGAGGAAGGGGGGGGGGAGGAGGAGGAGGAGGAGGAGGAGGAGGAGGAAGTGGTGGTGGTGAAGACTGCTAGCCTTGGTGTGGGGTGCAGGCAGAGCTCGCAATTTGCAGCATTGTTCCCAGGGGTGATTGGGTCCTTTGGTTTGGAGCCGAGTGGAGGGTCTCAACCAAAGGCTTCGTTGATTCTGTGACTGTCTTGACTGCAGATTTCTAGACTTGCATTATCTGGTGGGGATTTGTAAGACTCCCTTTGTCAGGTCAGGGGGTGGACTACATGAAGGAAGCAGCTACTCAGGTAGCAAGGTGCTTATGAAGTGCACATGGGGGTTTTTTAGACTAGACAGTAGTTTGAAGTACTCTGAAGAACACTCCCCAGTCAATACGCAGCAAAGGATGTCAGACCACTTTAGGTCTAAAGAAACTTCGACTGTCAAAATTTTATCAGTAAACTGTCAAAGAATTCATAACAAAATTTCTTGAATTTCCTGCCCTACAGGAAAGCTCTCATGCTCAAAGTATTCTTGAGACCAACAGCTCACTGAAACCTAAAGTGGAAAGATCTGAGAGATTTAGAAAGTCAGGGAACATATGTCGTAAAGACAGATTACACTCCAAGGCATGGGGAGTGTTCACTGCAGCTGACAAAAATACTACCTCTATTGAGGTTGAAGTGGAATATGACTGAAGTTATCTGGTCCCGTATAACAGATGGATGTTTTTAGTGGCGACCCGATTCCACTGTGACAGTTCTTAAATCTTCAAAGAAAGACCACAGTCAGTTGTGCATAAATTCCCAGACCATGCAATACTAGTTGGAGGTGACTTTCACCTATTGAGTATAGACTGGTATATCTATGGATTCATTGCAGAGGATACTGACAGACAAACGGCCAAAATAATTTTGAAAACATTTTCTGAAAACTCTTTTGAGCAGTTAGCTTGGCAGCCCATACACAATGGAAATATCTTAGATCTTGTAGCTACAAACATGCCAGATCTTACTGACAATATCAGTATAGAAATGGGGATTAGCAATCATAACTAGCAATTAATGATGGTTATGAAAGATATTACATCAAGTAAGAAGGCTAGGAGAGTGTTTCTTGTAGATAAGAGTAAATAAGCAGTTGTTAGCATCTTACTTTGCCAGTGAATTAACATCACTTAGTTCCAGTAAGATGCAAGTAGAGGAGTTACAGGTAAAGTTTAAACAGATTGTAAATCAAGGTCTGGAGAGTTATGCACCTTGTAAGTGGATAAAGGATGGAAAAGCCTCTCCATGGTTTAATAATGAAATTTGGAAGATGCTGAGGAAGCAGAGGTTATAGCACCCTCAGTTCGAAAGAGACTGCAAAAATGACAACAACAAAAGGTTAATAGAGATTCGTATGTTTACAAAAAGATCTATGCGCAAAGCATACGACGACTACCACCGTGATACCTTAGCAAAAAATCTTGCAGAGAACCTGAGAAAATTCTGGTCCTATGTAAAATCCCTAAGTGCGTCTTATGCTTCTACTCAGTCCCTTTTGAACAGTCAGTTGTGGCAGTTGAAGACAGCAAAACGAAAGCCAAAGTTTTAAATTTCATATCCAAGAAATCATTCACGCAGCAAAATCATACAAATATACAGTCATATGACCATCGGACAGGCTCCTGGCACGGAGAAACAGCTGAAAGATTTAAAAGCAAATAAGGAACTAGGTCCGGATGAACTCCCAATTTCGTTTTACAAAGAATACTCCACAGAATTATCCCTTATTTAGCTTGCATTTATTGCGAATCTCTCGTCCAGCACAAAGTCCCAAGTTCTAGAAGGGCAAAGGAACACGCCTGCAAAATTACAGACAAATATCAGTAACTTCAGTTTGTTGCAGAATCCTTGAACATATTCCCAGTATGAATATAATAAATTTTCTTGAGACTGAGAAGATTATGTCCACAAATCAGCTTGAGAGAGCATTGCTCGTGTGAAACTCAGATCAACCATTTCTCACATGATATACTGTGAACTGCATATGAAGGGCAACAGGCAGAGTCCATAGATTTCTGGAACACATTTGACACGGTGCCCCACTGCAGGCTCTGAACGAAGGTACAAGCATATGGAATAAGTTCACAGATATGTGAATCGCTCGAAGACTTCTTAAGTAATAGAACCCAGTATCAGGGACAATGGTATCATCAGGAGTGCTCCAGGTATGTGTGATAAGATCACTGTTGTTCTCTATATACAGATAAATGATTTAGAGGACAGGATGGGCAGCAATCTGGGGTTGTTTGCTGATGATGCTGTGGTGCATGGTGCTGTACTAATTGAAAGTTATCAACTGAAAACTTCACTATTATACGAGATAGGAAATTTAGAATGAGCTGAGCAGAATAATCTGAAGCAGTGACACCACTCACGGAAAAGCACTCATTCAATTCTCTGTGAGAAGATATTTTGATTCACTGGAAAATAATTCAATTATAATATATACGTACTTAAAGTTTGGAACCAGGCACACTATTATCTTTTGTGTCATAATATCTGTTTACTTCTGAAGTTCACCTGTGTAATAGACATTATTTTTGTGGACTGAGTGGCATCCTTTATTAATATGTAAAGTAATTAATTAAAAACTTAATAAAATCAACATAAGGCATTATACAATTAAATATGACTGCCAAACTTTTAGCTGGGGTGTTCCTAACATGGATGAATAAAGTGGTTGCATGAATTTTTCTAATGTAATAATCCACAACATATTTCATACACCCAATTTTGGTCTGAGTATACAGCCCATCCAAAGTAGTAAAACTTAACCTAGTCATTTTCAAATAATTACAGGATTCCGAAAGCAGCAAAACTCTTTACACCACCCTTTATAAGACCAATTCTACCCAAAGTAGTCAGTCAGTGGCAATCTCTCACATGATTAACCTATCTGCATTCATATTATCAAAAGTCAGTCCATGTATCATCTTCATTAACATCTTTCTTTTCTTTTTCTACAGTCTTTGCAGTGACATGCATTACCTTTAACTTTTTGGAAACAATCAGTAGGCAGCATATGGGTTGTGTAATTGTGTCAACATTATGAAAGACAGTGTACATGTGTTACAGTCCTGGAAACTGGATGTATCAAACTGTAAGCACCAGGAATACTGTGGTTATGTTAATACGTCACTCTTCATCTGATGAAATGCTCTGTGTTTACATCAACACTGTCACACTACTGTTTCGGATTGTGGTTTTTTTTTACCGGTAATAAACATTTATTAAAGATCTGAGAGTGGTCATCAATTTGACTTCAAGGAATAGATACTCAAAATCAATTATAGTATTTATTTTGGCATACATTACAGGACAACTTTCCACAGAACTGGTGTTCACTAATAGTGCAATCTTCTGTCAATGAGAGAGTAAATGCAGAATACAAAGTTGCAGCTAAGCAATGTCCCCAGATGGTTGTCACAGCAACTGGAAACTGTGTAACAAACAAAATTTAGTTTCTGTGTCATTATCAAAAAATAGGAAATGAAAGTCATTAGCCATTTGTGAGCAGATGGCTTCAAGCAATTCCTTTTGTGCTACACAGTTCTGTTTCCTTTCTTTCTAATCAGATTTTTTCAAGATTCTAAATAGTACATGATCACAATAATGTCTTTGTAGTATTTGCTTTCTATTCAGCACATTAAGGTCATAAATGCATTTTTCTTTGTAGTAGCATACACACAGTGAGCAATATGTGAAAATGTAACATAAGAATGATAAGTACAGGACATGAACAACTGAATTTTCCTTTTGTTGATCTATATTGTTAACTGTTCACAAACTGTGCTCCGAGTTGTTGCTTCAGATCATCATACGTGTTTGTATTACATCTGAACATTCTATCATATAATTATCATTAATTATTTTGATAAAAACTTTAATTTTTTTATCACTTACCTGCAGCAGTAAAGGTTCACTATTTACTGTCAACATTTTTAGTTGTTGGTATTAATGTACGGGGACTATAAACAGAAAGCAGGAATGACGTGACAGCTAGCTTACATTCATCTTACATTTAAAATAATATTTTAATTGTTATGTCTACCACAGTTTTGAAACTAGTAGAGGTGACAAAAAGAATGAAATCTTCACCTCTCAAGAAAACACTCAGTGTTACAACCACCAAACAGTAGTCACTTTCCTGGCACCTGGCAGGGCCGATGGGTGAACACTGTCACACAGCCGGTACGAGAATGATTGACCTCAGTGGCATCTTGTACTTCGTAATAAAGGGTGTAAAACAGGATCACACTAGTCCAGCCCATCAACACAGAAATGCTGTTACTACTAGATCATATGGTTAGTGTTTTTTTTTTTTTTTTTTTTTTTTTTTTTTTTTTTTTTTTTTTTTTTTTACTTAAATGTTTGACAGTTCGAAACATTAGGAAAAATTATATGGATCTTAGTGCAGCTACAAAAACTACATTAATACACAACATATTTCTCATATAGACATAAAATCATGTTAATACTGATAAACAAATATGCTTTCAGTTTTTGTCTTATCCTTGTCTGGAGATGCAATTTTCAGCTCCTTAGTGACTCACTGAACATCCCTCAGAAAAGTCTAATACATTCGAACTGTGGCATCTCAACTCTTGTTTGTATTATCTCCATT
Source organism: Schistocerca piceifrons (assembly GCF_021461385.2). Classification (NCBI taxonomy): domain Eukaryota; kingdom Metazoa; phylum Arthropoda; class Insecta; order Orthoptera; family Acrididae; genus Schistocerca; species Schistocerca piceifrons. The sequence continues at coordinate 154,744,794 of NC_060148.1, forward strand.
CACTAATACTACTTTGACATGTGTGTAGAAATGCAAGTGTCAGTTGTGAAAAGCTTAAAAAGCTGTAGGAGGGACAAATAAAATTGCAGATCAGTTACTAGATCCATTTACAACTCCACATCATGTCATACAAAAATGTGCACATCAGGAGCAATGTTTTTACTGGCTGTGATTCTTGTGAATTGCTCTTTTCCTTCCTTGCTTTACGGTGTAGACATAGAGTTGTAAACATATAGTATGTTGACAGCACTGTCTCTCCGTTCCTGTTATGCTGTGTGACACTTTACAGTTCAGCATATCAAAAGGCAAGGGATCTTGCAACTTATGTCAACGAATATGTGAGAATATATGTGTGGTGCAGGCAGGAGCAGGAAAATACAATGATGGTGAAGAGAAGTGGTGAGATTAGTTTGAAGATCCAGAAATAAACATATCAGTCTTAGCATGCAGAGATGATAGTTGCGTTTGTGGTGTGTGTGTGTGTGTGTGTGTGTGTGTGTGTGTGTGTGTGTGTGTGTGCGCGCGCGCCATCACATATCTCTTTTGTGTATCCGGGGGTGGACTCTCTAAAAAAATTTAATTTAGTATTAGATACACGTCAATCAAAAATAAATATAAAATTAGACTTTATTACAAATCATATAACACTGTTCCCTGATTACATAAACATTGCATTGGATTTCTCAAATTTAAAGAACTTTTTTATGAATTATATAACATAGAATGCATTATTAATCATGTACAAACAAAACCAGAAAGACGTAACTTGAACAAATCAGACTACATTCCAAATTTTTCTGCCTTAAAAATTAAGTAGGACAATAACACGATTATTACACAAAATTTTCTTCTTCTTACTTTCAAATAACGTGTTATTATCTCTTAGGAATCTTTATTACTTCCAAGCAAGTTAAAAGATTTCAGTGCTAGTTCTATTTCACACATTTCTGTACTACAGAAAAATTCATCAGATCATAATGTGGGTCACTTTTTCTTATTATATTATGGTTGTGGTACATTTGATTGTGAGAAAGTTATGATTGAAGAGAGAGAATGTTTGGTTGTGGTCAATGTCCCCACTTTCTTAAAAAGGCTAAGACAGGAGATTTCTCGAGTGACGATGTAACATTACGAGTCAAGACAGCTGTAACAGAACTTGAATAGCGTAAAGTTATCGTTAAAAACGCACGCCGCGCGATTTGTTACGATTTGGTTGGTCATAATAGTAGTAACATGCTTTTGAATACAATTAAAATATAACGGCGATACCTGTTTAGCGTTATTGGAAATAATATGTAATAAATTAATGAATAAGGTACCCAATCCTATAAGAAGAGGTAAAATTGGGCATATTAAGGTGTTTTGCTTTATATCGACTAAGCCGATGATACGGCGTCTTTTTTTTTCGTTTACTCTTAGGAGGGGGGGGGGGGGGGGGAAAGCAAGTAACGAAGTGCTAATTGTGCATTGTGAAAAATATAGGGGCGAATTTTAAATAGCTACAGTGTATAATCAGACTAACAAATGGACATTCAGTAACGCGAAATAGCGGACAGTGAAGTGTGGTCATTAAATTGAGTACACCTACAGGGCGGTCAATTCCGGGATAAGTCTATTCGCATCTCACGAGGGACGCGGTATTGAGACCGGTTTTTTTTATTATATCACGGTGAGCGGGCTTCAATTTATAAAAAGGAGAAAACCTGTATCATTATCATTGACTGTTGGGGTTAAGCAACCAAAACTGTTCATCAAAGGGTTTCGGTGAATGAGTGGTGAATGCCAAATGAAACTGTGAACGAAGTTATGTTAAATTAAGCAGAAGAGACAAGACAGTTTGGTCGTATCTGTTATTATTCCATAAACCGTAACATTTATTCTCGTTCTACGAAACCTTTATAGACGATCGTTATGACAATTAGCTTTGAAGGGATCTCGTTACGAGTTAAGTTTTGGGGACCTGGTCAACAGGGGATAGTTCGTAGATCTTAACTACTGCAGCTATTCTGGAATCAGGTGCTACCGTGACCGTTGTGTGTTGTCAATGGCTTAAGGTCATCATATCTCATGCTCTAAGATCGACGCGCCTTTCCTCTTGGTATAACGGTGTCTCACGGTAACCACGACAACGCCGACGGCGAAGGAAGATACGGTAGAAGTGGCGCCACAACGTGCGGCTCGATCGAGGAGGATTGCTGCACCAAGTCGAGTGTCATCCGGATTCACGAACCCTTGAGTTGGAAAATATTGTAGCAGCCAGTGAGTCTGTCCAATGAAAGACGTATTCTTCAATAATCGCTAAAAGAGAGCGATACTACCAGGTATGATTAAAATAACTGTATAATTATAAAAGAAAAAAAGGAAGTTGAGACTTATGATTTCAGTAGATAAATATATATAAATACATAGTGAAAATAAGTGTATGTCTTGGTAGTGAATAATCATGTCAAAACGAACGAAAAGAATACATGATAATGTGCAGTTGAGTAGAGTAATGAGTAGAGAGAGAGAGGAAAGTGAAGAGGATAGGGATGATGCATCCCTAGAGCTCAATGTGGGACAGGAGACATGTACAGATAATAATACAGTTATTGATTTAGAGCCGTTAGGAGATTCAAATACAATGATAAGTAAGGTAAGCAGCATGGGAGAACATAAAGATCTTGAGGTTTCGGAAGTAGATCATCAAGTTGATCCTCAAAATGGAAATATTAATCAAAAAATGTTTGATATGCTGGTATCAATAAATACTCAAATGGGTGTAATGAATGGAAGACTTGGTTCACTAGAAAAGGATAATAAGCAATTAAAAGAGGACAATCAAAAGTTAAATGAAAAATTTGAGGCCAAATTTGGTTCATTAGAAGTTAAAATGGATTCTTTGGAAAGCAAACTGAACACCTTTGATTATAAACTGGAAAATACTAAGAAAGAATTAAAGGTGGACTGGGAGACTCAATTAAATGCGAAATTTGGAGAACTAGATGTAGAGTTTTCTAACACCTTCGAAAGGCAATATAATAATTTAATGGGAAAACTTCATGACGTAGAAAAGAAATATGAGGTAGTTTCGAAGAGTTATGATGGCCTGTCCAATAGGATGGTTAAGTGTGAAAGCAGCTGTTTCCATGCTAGTGCACAGATAGAAGAGCTTTCGAAACAAGTAGTCGAGTTTGAGTCTGATGCTCGTAAAGGGATTGACAAGTATTTAGTACATCAAACTAAAAGACTTGATGAAGATCTAACTGAATGGATAGAAATAAAAGGAAATGAAATTGTAGACAAGATTAAGACTACTATTGGATCCCAGCCAAAGGAAAATATCAATGAGCACCTAAGTAATTAATTAAGCTCTTCACTAGCGAAATTCAGAAAATAAAAGAGAAAATAGTTGATGAATTACCTAAATGGCAAAAGGAAACTAATCATAAATTGGCGGAGTTAGAACGAAAGTCATCACAAAATTTGTTGGCAGAGGACGAACGTTCGGAGAATAGATCGAAAAACAATTGAACATGTGATAATACGAAGTACAATTGTGGTGAAAATTTGCATTGGGAAGTTGATGATTCGGTTGGTAAAGATGATGATTCTTTTGGTCAGCGAGGATATTTGTCTTCTTTAAAGGTGGAGAACAGCATTTTTAAAAGTAGACAATTCCCAACATTCTCCACTGAAAAGAACAACCTGCATCCGAAAATCTTTATCAATAATTTCAAAAGAATATTTCCGCGTAGCTGGTCAGAACACGACCGACTTCAATTTATAGTATCCAAAATTACCGGAGAAGCCGCATTATGGGCAGCCAAAGTAAGTGAAAGTTGCCATACTTGCGCTGAGTTTGAACAACTTTTTCTGGCTAAATACTGGTCGTCGAGTAAACAAGAGAAATTAAGAAAAGAGGTTTACCAACCTGAGTATTTTAACAGTAAAAGGAGTACTTTAAGGCAATATTTTGAAAAGTACATAAATAAGACACGTTATTGGAGTGATCCAATTTCTCACAAGGAAGTGATCAGAATTTTGAAGGGAAGGTTGCCCATAAATATACGTGAAAAGTTAATAAATGTTCCTGACCATGATGTAGAACAATTCTTGTCAGTGATTGACTCTATAGATATGATTATGGAAGACTCAAGACAAATGAGTAGTAATCAAATGTTGACTCACACTCATAGTAATACGAATAATTATAATAATAATTTAACGTATGATAATAATAATACCGAAAACCAGGTCAAACCCGCATCACAGGAGCGTGGACAATCTTCATCCTATGGTTGCAATAAAAACAATGATTATAATAAATATAGAAGAGATACTTACTGTGCTAGAGGTAAACCTCGATATGGTGACGCGAATGTCCATAGTAGTGATATTAATAAGAGTAACACATACCCAAGTGATGAACCCAATTGTATTCGACCTTGGGAAGATAATTCGAAGCATAATGTTCATCGGCAGGATGGAACAAATGCCTCGAGTCCTCATCCAGCGAAGGAGCCTCCAATGTGCGATGGGGTGAATACCATAACTCGGATCATACTGTACGGATTGTGGAAGTTCATGAATCCCCACCGATGACTCAACGAGATAGATTAAACTAATACCAGTCACCAAATGCCTTCCTAGGATGACTGGAAAGGAGAAGGTAGGCAGGCATCAATTTGAAGTGAGAGTATTAAGGTACAATAATGATCAGGATATAGGGAATGAGTTAATTGAAGAAAAACCTGAAGTTTCTAATAAATGCGGACAAATTTTACAGGCAATAATTCCAACAAGTATAAACAATGTTGATGTTGAAATATTAATTGATACTGGAGCAACTATTAGTGTCAAGACGTTGGACTGTTTAAAACAGATAAGCCGAGGGGTAAAAATGCCCACTTTTCCTATCACAGGATGTACCGTGTCTGGCGCGTTCAGTGCAAAAATGCAAAAAGTTGTGAAACAGGTACGTGTTGACGTTACAATACAGGGGGCTCAAATAGAAAGTACATTCCTGGTTGTTCCACAGTACCATGTGTCTGGGGTTTGGATTTTTTATGTGTGACCGGTGCAATCATTAATTTAGAGAAAGGTGAATGTATATTTAATTCCAATGGTAATGTTTTGACAACCACCCTGAGAAAGGGCCGAGTAATTCCAAATCAATTGTGTATGAATCTAATGGTAAAATATGTCAGTATTGATGATGAAAATGTGTATGATATATGCCTTATTGAATGTTCTGAAGAAATGATGGATAAAATTTCATTGCAGGAAAAGGTGTTAGAATCAGAATATTTATCTGTTATCCAAAGGGATGAACTGTACTACTTGTTGGAAGCATATCAGTCAATTTTTAGTAAACATCCGGGTATAATAAAAGACTTTGAATACCATATAAAGATGTATGCACATAAACCCTTTTGTCGTACTTCCTATTCTATCCCATGGACAAAGAAAGAAGTAGTCAGAAAGGAAATCAATAAAATGTTAGAATGGGGTATTATTGAGCCCTCAGATTCTGAATATTGTAACCCTCTTGTGGTGGTAATTAAACCCAATGGTGACATCAGATTGGTGTTGGATGCCAAAGAGATCAATAAGATCATTATACCTGTACAAACGTGACTGGAGAACCTAGAAGAGTTAGTACAAAAGTTTTATGGTGCCCGCTTCTTAACCTCTTTGGATATGCATAGTTCATATTGGCAAACTAGAATATCGAAAGAATCTAGAAAATATACTGCATTCGTTTTTCTGGGCCGAAGTTACCAGTTTACTGTCATGCCATTTGGGTTGAAAATAAGCGGTGGTGTTTTCATATCGGCGTTAGATACCGTACCGGGCAGAGACCTCTTGAATGAAGTTACTTTATATGTGGATGATTTGCTAATTGCTTCTGAAACTTGGGAGGAACATTTGGACTTATCAAGAAGAGTTTTTGCGAAATTTTTGGATTACGGAGTTACTGTAAATTTGAGAAAATCCAAGTTTGCTCATAACCAACTGAAATTTCTTGGACATATAATCACTCCTGAGGGGATAAAACCAAATCCTGAAAAGATGGATGCGATTAACAGATGTGCTTATCCAAAGAATAGAACGGAATTAAAGTCATTTATCGGCTTAGTTTCATTTTTTTCGACGATTTTCACCCAATCAGTTAGGAAGCCAAGACTGTTTGTTGTGGCTGTTAAGAAAAAATGACATGTGGGAGTGGAATTCCGAATGCACGCAAGCTTTTGATAACATCCGCAATGCTTTGACTAATGCTCCACTGTTACATCATCTGAGACTTGATCAAGATTTTTATATTGCTGCGGATGCTTCTGAAACAGGATTGGGTGCCACTCTTTTCCAGATGGAAAATCCAGAAGATATCAGTACCACCAAGATAATTGGGTTTGCCAGCAGAACACTCTCTAGCTGTGAACGTGCATATTGTACTACTGAATTGGAAGTACTGGCCGTGGTCTGGTCCCTTAGAAAGTTTCGCTATTTTGTATATGGAAAGAAGATCATTGTATTCTGCGACCACAAAGCTTTATCTTTTATTTTAACAGGAAGGATGTTCCATTCACGTTTAACCCGGTGGGCCTTGCTACTGCAAGAATATGATATTACGCTCAAATACATCAGAGGGAAAGACAACATCATAGCCGATGCTCTTTCAAGACTACCGAAAAGAAAGAATGACGACGAGTATGAAGAACGGACTATTGACTTTAAAGTCATGAATTTATCAAGGCAATATTGTGAGAGGCAGATTTCACAGCTATCTCGAAGTCTTCCACAACTGCAAGAAGATGATAAGTTGTGGAAAGCCATTAGGCATGCTGTTGAAAGCAAAATGCTAAGTCACTCTCAAGAACAGTATCAATTAAAATCCGGAATATTGTATCGGAGGAAGGATGAAGAAGATGTTTGGAAAGTTTGTGTTCCAAATAAATATTTAGAATCACTAGTATGGTACACTCACTTGAATTGGGGTCATTTTGGTTCCGCTAAATGTACAGCCAAAATAGCACAATACTGCTATCATCCAAATTTGGGACGTATAGCTACAAATATTATTAAGACGTGCAAAATATGTCAGAAGGCGAAACCCACAAACTATTGTCGGAAGATAGAATTACATCCTATCATCCCACAACAACCTTTAATGTTGGTGTCATGTGATGTCTGTGGGCCATGTCCCGTGACACGTGGACGGTTCAAATATGTATTGGCTTTCTATGATCTCTTTTCAAAATATGTGAAATTATATCCTTTGAAAAATCTCCACGTTCGACCCATGTTACGCAAATTTATCAACAACTATATAACTGAGCTTGGCAAACCTATAATGATCTTGACAGACAACGCTGCTTATTATACAAGCAAAGTATGGAGAGACACTATGAAAGAACAAGGAATCCAGCACATTTACATCTCAAGATTTTACCCTTGTGGAAATCCGGTTGAAAGAATCTTCCGAGAGTTGAACCGATTTTTACGGACGTACATACCCAAACAACATTATAAATGGATCGATTGGATTTATGAATTTGAGAAAGTGTATAATGACTTACCACACTTATCGACAGGTTATTCACCTAACCAAATAGTATTTGGAGAAACTATTGTGCCAGAATGGATGAAGAAATTACCTGCGATAGAACAAAAGATTACCAAGAAAGAAGATATGGTGAAGAAGGTGTACAAAAACCTGAAGCATAAAGCACAATTGAGAAAAATCTGTTTTGATAAAAATGTGATGAAAGTAGTAACATATGATGTAGGTGAAGAAATTTTATTGAGAAATCACCCAAAAGCATCAACCAGGAAAAAGACTGAATAAGAAATGGCAATATTTACATACAGGTCCATATAAAATAATGAAAATACCTCATGAAGGGAGCTACCTCCTGGCAGATTGTGATACTGATGTAATTAAAGGCTTGTTCCCTCACATAGACCTGAAGAAGTATTATCAATAATGAGCAAAATATAGATTCAAGAAACACTGATTGATACCAAGACTACACTCAGTGGACTAAATAAAAGCACCAATGGATAAATATGTACTTATACTAACTTACAAAGAAAATTAAAGAATGTACCGACGATTTCCATGAAATACCTTCTTGGTATCGGCAACAATGACGACACTGAAATACGATTTATCCTCTCACCGAACAGCGAGGATGGATGATTTAAAAGTGGAATTAAGAGGAAAAGAAAAGGACCAAATCCTCTCTGGTTAAACAAGTGGCCTGATAAGGGTTTTGGCCTAGGATGCCAATCGTCGAACCCGGCTGTGATCCCTGCCTTGCACAGTCGGTTGAAGAACTGAGGGCTTCATCCAAGAAAAAAAAACGTGGTGTGAATATGAAGTGATTAGTGTGAAGCGTTTCTAAGACAACCTATAAACAAATGTGGAATTTAATTAAGGGCATTTTGTCTAGGCCCATTAACTCAACTTAAATATTGTAGAATGTATGTACTGACTTGTTGAGTGAATCTGAGAGTGAGTGTATTCGCCGAAACAAATACCCTCTCCTGTCACAGTACACAAAAAAAAAAAAATAAGCCTGTTCTGTCTGGAACCCTCTTCAAGACATCACAGTCTGGGGGGCCGTGTAACATTACGAGTCAAGACAGCTGTAACGGAACTTGAATAGCGTAAAGTTATTGTTAAAAACGCACGCCGCGCGATTTGTTGCGATTTGGTCGGTCATAATAGTAGTAACATGCTTTTGAATACAATTAAAATATAACGGCGATACCTGTTTAGCGTTATTGGAAATAATATGTAATAAATTAATGAGTAAGGTAGCCGATCCTATAAGAAGAGGTAAAATTGGGCATATTAAGGTGTTTTGCTTTATATCGACTAAGCCGATGATACGGCGTCTTTTTTTTTCGTTTACTCTTAGGAGAGGGGGGGGGGGGGGGGGGGGAAAGCAAGTAACGAAGTGCTAATTGTGCATTGTGAAAAATATAGGGGCGAATTTTAAATAGCTACAGTGTATAATCAGACTAACAAATGGACATTCAGTAACGCGAAATAGCGGACAGTGAAGTGTGGTCATTAAATTGAGTACACCTACAGGGCGGTCAATTCCGGGATAAGTCTATTCGCATCTCACGAGGGACGCGGTATTGAGACCGGTTTTTTTTTATTATATCACGGTGAGCGGGCTTCAATTTATAAAAAGGAGAAAACCTGTATCATTATCATTGACTGTTGGGGTTAAGCAACCAAAACTGTTCATCAAAGGGTTTTGGTGAATGAGTGGTGAATGCGAAATGAAACTGTGAACGAAGTTATGTTAAATTAAGCAGAAGAGACAAGACAGTTTGGTCGTATCTGTTATTATTCCATAAACCGTAACATTTATTCTCGTTGTACGAAGCCTTTATAGACGATTGTTATGACAATTTGCTTTGAAGGGATCTCGTTACGAGTTAAGTTTTGGGGACCTGGGTCAACAGGGGATAGTTCGTAGATCTTAACTTACTGCAGCTATTCTGGAATCAGGTGCTACCGTGACCGTTGTGTGTTGTCAATGGCTTAAGGTCATCATATCTCATGCTCTAAGATCGACGCGCCTTTCCTCTTGGTATAACGGTGTCTCACGGTAACCACGACAATGCCGACGGCGAAGGAAGATACGGTTGAACGAGACACATGAAACTCTTTAATAATCTCATTTTGGGTGTAGGACATTTTTCATTGCCCATTAACTGCCTTAGAAAACATTCACAAATCCATAAGGAAATGAAAATATTTCATTCATATTAGGAATTATTCTGATGGCAAGTGTTGCAGAGCACATACTTTTAATTTGTCTAAATTAGAGCAGTGTGCAACTCCCAATTTTGCTACAATCAACACAACACATTACTATTATCCACCTATACTATACGGGCTTGATAATGGCATCCCCTTGGGGATAATATTCTGGAGGAGAAATGCTTTCGCCTTTTGGATATCCAGTTGGTGAATACTAAGGAGGAGATCACCAGAGAAACATTTCAATTTTGTAATGGAGGGAAGTTGAGAGGGAGGGGGCAGGGTAGACATTATAAAGCAGAACAATTTTGACAACAGCACGCAGAGCCAAATGGATGTAGACTGCAGCAGTTATATGAAAACAAAAAAGGTCTGTATAGAAAAGAAAAACAAGAGAACTGCACCAAATAAGTCTTGGCCTTCAAAGTAACCACTGTTAGCTACAACACACTTCTGACATTAGTTGTAAAGCTGTTGGAAACTGTCAACCAAATTTTCTTGTGCAATCGCTCAAAGCACTGTGGGTCACACACCATTGCATATCTGTGGCATAGCAGGTGATGAGACTGGTGCTACCAATAAGATCCTGAGACCGAGTGAAAGTCCGTGGCACAATGTTTGTTGTCTTCCCCACCTCCCAAAATGAGTCTTCTGTCAAAATCAAAGATTAAAGGATGTCGATTGCTTTTTTTCAAAAGCAAAGTCTTGATCTATCATGAATTTCTATCTGAGGGAGGGTGAGGGAAATGTCTGTCGCTCAGTCTCCGGATCGTACTGGTAGCACCCGGGTCTCACCTCCTGTTATGATGCGATAAATCCAACAACGCATGACCAAGTTACTTAAAACTATCCGACAAGAAGTGTTTATGAACAGTTTTCAATAGCTTTACAATTAGTGTCACAAATGTGTTGTAGCTAATGGTGATTACTTTGTAACTCACATTTCTTTATTTTCTGAGACCATTCATCGAACTTTTTGGATGTACCTTGCATATTTCGGAGTATAATAGCACACTGTAATGCATAATGGGGGTCGACAGAAGCGTCCGATCCCACGCGGTCGGCTTTGACCCTGGAGCTGTGGGTGTTGTCGTGTGTGACGTCATGACGGCGCGGAGTTTCGTTTGAGTGTGGCTGTCTCCAGTTCTGTTTTATCTTATTTTATTTACTCGTACTTCTCTGATCTGTTCATTCTATCTTGTGAGGTTTTTTTTTTTTTTTATTTAAAAACACTTATTACGTATTTTAATTATCTGTTTCCTCCAGTTTCTGTTTTAGTTTATTATATTTATCTTTCTGATTTGTTCGTTCTATCCCGTGAGATTTTTTAAAAAAAAAAGACAAAAAACACTAATCAGCTACTGAAGCATCTATGGGTTGCAGAGGTTACGACCCCTGGGGAGGTGGGTGGGTATTCATGCATGGCTGTCTTCACTTACACGTTGTAGCTACACAAGGCGTCTAAATTTGTTTATATTTAGTTTGCCCCCCACCGAAAACACCTCATTTGCCACGCTTGTCCCGTTAGTGTCATTAGGCTTCTTGTGGAAAGTGTGTGTGTGTGTGTGTTTTTGTTTCCGCCATATTTGTGACGTCATGGGTCAAAGCAGATGGGCGGGATCGGACGCTTCCGTATTTCCCATAATGGTGATAGGTTTTCATTATCATGTTCTTGGGTTTAAAAAGATGGTTTATGCCACCTTACCTTATGTAAACTGCCTTTCAAAAGAGCTGCCCTGTCTTTCATTCTCTTGTACTTCTCAACAAATCCTTCAATCGGCCACTAGAACAAAACAAGAAAGAAAATTGTTGTGAACAAAACCACAGGAATTTGCTCAAGTATTCTATCTACAGTAAAATTAACTTGAGGAAGCTGCTTGGTCCAAAACTACTTGTAACCACCTGTCAAAAGCCCAAATAGCCATCTTTCACAGTGAGAACATGCATGGAGAGTGTCAGTGAGGTTCCAGAAGGTACCAACAGGAATGTGGACCCACTCCAGTTCCACTATCGTGGCCAAGTGTGCTATGTTTCACAGCCGAGGGCCAAAGATTCGTGGCAAAAACAGTATCAAAGTAGTCACCGCATATTCTCAACCGGGTTTTGAATTCAGCCTTATGGTAGAGGAGGGGGCAGGGAGGGGGTAGGGGGAGGCAGGGGAGCATGAGCACAGTGAACTCCCTCTGGTGCTCGTGGTACCACACACTTACACTATGAAGTGTGTGACATACTCCATTGTTCTGCTGGTAGACGCTATCTTGCCAAGGGAAAATAAATTGCATGTATGAGTGGATGTGGTCCCCAAGGATTGATGCTTACTTGTGTTGAACCACTGTGCTTTCCAGAATGATGAAATCACCCAGGGAAGACCACAAAAATATTCACAACACCATAAACCCCCTCCACTGGCCCGAACCCTTCAACAATTGTTGCAGTGCCATACATGCCAAAAGCCGTCTGTCTGATGGAGCATAAAACACGATTCATTTGAAAAGGCCATATTTTGCCACTCAGTGGCATGCAAATTCCTGCCTTTCTCGATGATGGACAGCAACCAGAATACGTGGATGAACCAAACCATTGCTGCAGAGGCCCATATGCATCAACATTTGTTGAACGGTCATTGAGGAGACACAGTTGGTAGCCCCTTGGTTCATCTGGCTGGTCAATTGCTCAACAGTTGCATATTCATTCACCCACACATATCTTTGCACCACACTTGCCTGCATTCCGGTTTTGGATGGCACTAATTCGCCATGCACGGTATACTTTCACCACGGTGGCATGTAAATAGTTTACAATCTTAGCCTTTTTGGAAATGCTTCTATACTTGGCCCAAAAACCAATGATGTCCGATAAATAGCTCTGTTTCAGCATTACGACAACATCTGCACTCTTTTCTGCATCACCCCTCGACCCACTTTATATATACTCCAATGCTAATGCTGGCATCTGCCGTCTGTGAGTGGTTACTGCATGTTGATATGAAACATAGGCAGTGCTCACATTAATGTAACTGAACTGTGTATAAAATTACAAAGAGACAGATGGGGTGGGCAGTACTTACCTTTAGAAAGTGGAATTTCAAGTACTGCTAATGGACACTTGTAAGTGTATGGGGTGGAAAAAAAAATTGAATTCATTAGTTTCCTGATGTCTGAGGGACGTCTTCCAATCATCCCCAAGCTATTAATCTTTCCTCCTTGGGGAACAAACAAAGTTATGAGATATCTCCCTTCCTCATTCCCCCTCATTTTGTGTGTGACAATCAGCAGTACTGTCAATTTCACCTCCTAAATATAAGTAGTGGTCGGCCATAGTGTATCACTGGAATTATATAATTTTCTGCTAGCAAAAATTACACCCCATGCAGAATTGCAGTCAAATAGCATTAGATATAAGTTTTGTTTAACAAGTAGCTGTAGATACTGGCATACACAGTGAATTATAACAGCGCCATTTTTCAGGTTCTTTCCAATGAAGAAAGTACAGAAGCAGGAATAGTATCTGAAATTAAATGGAAAGAATGAAAGGAAAAACAAGTGCTCTTACTGAGTTGTTCACCTCCTCCTTGCTCCAGGAACTCTTGAGAACTTTTTCTATTTAATCTCAATGGTTCAAATGGCTCTGAGCACTATGGGACTCAACTGCTGTGGTCATCAGTCCCCTAGAACTTAGAACTAATTACACCTAACTAACCTAAGGACATCACACACATCCATGCCCGAGGCAGGATTCGAACCTGCGTCCGTAGCAGCAGCGCGGCTCCGGACTGGAGCGCCTAGAACTGCACGACCACCGCGGCCGGCCATTTAATCTCAATATGCATTGTTTCATCCAACCTGTCTTCTCTTTTCAAATAAGGAAAATCCAGGATGGAATATAACAATATTATGGAAATAAAAGTCACCACTCACCGTATGGTAGAGATGTTGAGTCACAGATAGGCACAACAGAAAGACTGTCACAAATAAGAAGCTTCCGGCCAGTGAGGCCTTACTGGCCAAACCTTCTTGTTTGTGACAAGCTTTTAGTTGTGCCTATCTATGACTTAGCATCTCTGCTTTATAGTGAGTGGTAACTTTCCTTTTCATAACACTGTTACTTTCTTCTCTTTTGGCAGATTAATATAACCCCAGTTTAAAAAAAAAAATTATGTTTTCCATGACTAGGTTTCCCTCGTCTGTGTTAATGTCTTCCTTGATGCTTGGTAAGCAGTTTCTATCAATATTTGATATAACACTTATATGGTTGCCAACACAGGAGATTTCAAAATACAGGGTGTACATAAAGTCTAGGAACAGATTCAATTATTTATTGCACAGAAACCAAACACTGTACAGATATCACACATATGTCATTTCGAAGAGAAACACTGAAAGTTCCCCCCCCCCCCCCCCCCCCATGTTTAGAACCAAGTACGATAAGAAGCCAACAACAAGAAAGGCCATGTACCACTGCCACAACAAATTCGTTATGACAGGTAGCTTGTGCCTGGCGAAGAGAAGCGGACATCCTAGTGTGAGTGCAGTGAATGTGGAGCACTTACGAGAGATATTCATAAGGAGTCCTAGGAAACCGGCGCATCGTGCATCCTGTGAACTGGAAATGACTCCAATGACAGTGTGGAAAGTCCTGCTATAGAAGCTGTCTATGAAACCATTAAAATTGGAACTAGTGCAGAAGCTCAATGGCAACGACAAAGACAATCATTCTGAGATTTGTTCACAGTTGTAACAAGTGAATGGGGTGGGTATGGCATTGTTGAACACTTCATTTTTAGCGACCAAGTAACTTTTCACAGTACTGTGAAAGTGAACAGGCACAACTGTCGAATCTACGGTATGAAGCATCCACACGAATGCACTGAATTTGAGCGTATTCCCCAAACACAGGTGCCAATGCTAAGGAAAAGGTAATGTGGGTTAGAGGGCAGAAGGAAGAAGTAGTAAACCAGTTCATTCAGAAACTCGGAGATATTAAGTGGGACTGTAAATATAACTGTCAAGTGGGAGTAAATAAAACTGAAACTGCTTTTAAGAACTTCATTAAAAATTATTTAGATTTGTGGTATTCTTGTTCTCCTCTTATAAAAATCAATCTTAAAAGCCAACCTATAAAGAAAAACATTAAGTGGTACACAGATAAACTTACCAATATGAATGTAAGAGAACCTACAGAACTAAGCTTAGAGTGGCAAAAAGAACAGCATACGAAAGATACATTGAAGGAGCTGCTAATAAGTGCAAAGCTGCATGGAATGCTGTTGCACAAGAGCATTGCAGGAATGATGAACATCGCATAGCTCTTGACCCGGATAAAGTTAATCATTTTTTCATGGACTCTGTAAGTTATATTAAGAACAAAATTGAAACAACAACCACTAATGCAAGTGATCTACTTAAGCAACAACAACAACCTGCAAACAATACATTTAAATGGAGGACAGTCGCACCCACTGAGATTACAAAGGTAGTGGCAAAGTTCTCAAACTCCAAGAGCATGGACTGCTCTTGGTTGTCCAATTACATAATTAAAAAAACAGTGCATCTAATTAGTGAACCATTGGCCTTTCTGTTTAATAGGTGTCAAAAGTTTGGAGTCTATCCTACAACTCTAAAAATATCGAAAGTTATCCCAGTGTATAAAAAAGGGGACAAACATGATCTCAAAAATTACCGACCAGTTTCTATAGTTCCCATTTTCTTGAAAGTACTTGAATTTCTTATTTATAACCAACTGAACCACTACTTTGAGTCACATAACTTACTCTCTAATAGTCAATTTGGCTTCCGCAATGGAAAAAATATCACCACTGCTGTTCTTTCAATTGTGAATGAAGTAATAACAACCTTTGAGAATAAAAATAAAGCCTCACTTCTTTTATGTGTTTTAAGTACGGCATTAGACTGGATTTCTCATGATATCCTAATTGCTAAACTCAAATTCTATGGCATAAAAGATTCTGCATTGGCAGTAATTGAATCATACCTAAAAATTGGAAGCAGTTTGCCTATGTCAGAAACAGAGACTCACAATTGCTAGAAGTTAAGACAGGTTCTGTCCTTAGGCCCTTCTTTTTTATAACTACAGTCAATGATTTACCTCATTGTACCCCCACTACTGTTATTTGGTTATGCTGATGCCGCAACCTTGCTTGCTCAGCACGAGAACATATAGTTCTGCAAGATATGATGCAAGATGGCCTGGAAGCAGCACAAAAATGGTTCTCACCAAATACACTGCTTTGCAATCCTTATAAAAACCAACAGATTATACTGGGATTGTCAAAAGAGGTATAGGTGAAAGCACTTAAAATTCTAGGAATTCATGTAGACTTTAAGTTAATGTGGGAAACACACATCAACCGCACCTGCGCAAAATTGTCTCGAGTTACGTATTTAATGTGGAAACTGGGGAGGCTGGTGACAAAAGAATATTTAAGAGTTATTTATTTTGGACTCTTTCAGTCACAGATAGAGTATGGACTGCTGATATGGGGACTCTCTCTTCACATCACTGAAGTTCTAAAAATTCAGAAGAAAGTGATAAGGCCAATGAGCAATTCTGGTAGATCAGAGCACTGCCGACCACTGTTCATTCAGCTGAAAATATTAACCGTTATTAATCTTTACATATACGCCTCAGAATTGTATGCAAAAAACAATATAGCAGATTTTGAAATGGGGGAAAACATGCACCACCATAATACCAGAGGCAAAACAAAATTAGACATACCTAGGCACAGGCTGACAAGAACAGGGAATTCCCATCGAATCAATAGTCTAAAAATATTTAATAAACTTCCATTTTCTTCTCGGTCGGATCACATCAGTAGCTTCAAGAGCAAGCTACTAAATTGGTTACTAATCAATCCTTTTTACAATGTAACAGAATTTATGAATATAAAATCAATCAACATTAATTTTTAAGGATTTCATTATGTGATGTCACTGAATGTATTTATCTTATGTTATGGTGTATGTTATCATCTATGGGCAATATTTGCAAAGCTCATTTAGCTTTAAGGTACTATTCAAGGAAAATGTTATATGATATCCATTTAAATTGCCTATTCCACCCCATGTGGTCAATGGTGAACAAAGAATCTGAATCTGTACTGCAAAGGTAAATGTTTTTTGTGTCTTGTCACGTCAAAAATTGTGTGGGCCATTCTTCTTCGCCAAGAGCACTGTCACTGGAAATTCCTACTTGCACATGTTGCAGCAATGGCTGATGCCTCAAATGAGATTGGACTCTCTATTCATCTTTCAGCAGGATGGGGCTCCACCCCATTTTCATCGTGAAGTTTGTGGGTACCTGAACATGGAGCTGTCACATCGATGGCCCGGCCATGCTACAGAAGGGGAAATCTGTTTCATGAAATGGCCCTCTCGATCACCAGATCTCACTCTGTGTGACTCTTTTGTGTATGTACTACCTCTACCATATGATGTAGCAGAGCTCCGGGAGTGAATATGGGAAATGACTGCCACAGTCGATGATGCCATGCTGGGATGGGTAAGGCAAGAATTCGATTACCGTATTGTCATCTACCTGATCACTCATGGTTCGCATATCAAATGTTTGTAGAAAAAAGTAAACTTTCAAAAAGTTTCTCTTCAAAATGCAGTATGTATGGCATCTGTACAATGTTTAGTTCTTGTGCAATAAATAATTGAAAGTGTTCCTCGATTTTATGTACACACTGTACTTGAACATACACTGTATGGCAGCACATTCAAGATAAGAGAATCAGGTGTAAATAATGGTATACAACTGCTAAGAACACAATCTCAAAGAAATAAGTATTATGTTGTGGAAATAATGTCTGTCTGTCTGTCTAACAAACAGTAAGCAGAGACAGGAAAAATCCATTTTATTTTATGGCCAATTTCAAAGTTATTTTTGCTTATTTGTTGCTGTTTTCTGTCAACTCTGGTATTACTTTCTGCCAATTTTGATGGTATTTTTGAGGAGTTTGGTATTACTTTCCAATAGCTTATTATTGAAGTATCAAATGGCTTATATCACTGTTTCAGCACTATGAAAACGAAAATATACCTCTTAACTACATTACATATGGCACCACAGAAGAAAAAGGAAATCATTTATATGAAACCCATTAAAAGTAATCAATTAAAGAAACCATACACTGTCAAAAGGTTTTCAAATTAAAGCACTATTATAGCTTCAATGGTTTCTTTTAAATCTTTTACCACCAGTTGATCAGTACTTCACAACAATGCAAAAATAGCAGCCTAAAGTGTAAATTTTTAACATGGGCAAGGAGAAGGCCACAAATGCAGTTAACCAATTCAGCTCATATTTGGCAGCCTGCTTCTATACAACATAAAATGAAGATCAGTTTTGAGAACACCATCCCTACAGTTCATGATGTGACTGATTCAAAACTGACCAGATCGATATACAATTGAAAATGGAACACTTTTAATCATCATAGGTGGTGTCCAGAAGCAAACTTTTTTCCTAGGGATTTGCGAAAGAAACTATTACAACTGCCACTTACGTACCCGTAAAGTAAATGCTATTGAATGAAAGTACTGCTGATGCAACAATCAAGGCATCTGGCTGGGGAGCGGAGAACCTGTGTTCAATTCTGAAATGCATTCTGCTGGATTTTTTGTCATCTTTCTTTTCCTTATTGAAATTAGTAACAATAGGAGGGTTAATATGGCAGTTATTAAGGAATAATCACAAGGAGGTAAATAAATTTCTCAAACAACTTGGATTGGTGAAAAATTAAAATTTGAAGCCTCATATGAAAACAAATGTCACGAGGGACCACAGACAGCTGAATATGCTATGCTAGTTTACAATGAGCCGTGGTACAGAACTTTATTTGGAGGTTTCAAAACTGCAATGTACATCTGGAAATCCAGCAGGAATTTCACAACTATCCACATTCCGCAACAATTCATAGCATAATTCATGATCAATTTTGAGCACCAATATTTTAGGTGATGTTGCATGCGTGGTGTGCATTAGAATTACACTGGAGATCCAAAGAAACTGGTACACCTGCCTAATACAATGTAGGGACCCACAAGCATGCAGAAGTGCTGCAACATGACATGGCATGGACTTGACTGATGTCTGAAATAGTGCTAGAGGGAACTGACACCATGAATCCTGCAGGGCTGTCCATAAATCAGTAAGAGCACAAGGGTGTGGAGACATCATCTGAACAGCACATTGCAAGGCATCCCAGATACACTCAATAATGTTCATGTCTGGTGAGTTTGGTGACCAGTGAAGTGTTTAAGCTCAGAAGAGTGTTTCTGGAGTCACTCTGTAGCAATTCTGAATGTGTGGGATGTCACATTGTCCTGCTGGAATCGCCCAAGTTCTTCAGAATGCACAATGGCCGTGAATGGATACAGGTAATCTAGAAAGGATAGTTACATAAGTGTTACCTATCAGAGTCATATATAAACGTATCATGGGTCCTGTATCAGTCCAACTGCACACATCCCACACCATTACAGAGCCTCCACCAGCTTGAACAAGTCCCCTGCTGACAAGCAGTGTCCATGGACTCATGAGGTCAGTTCCATACCCATACACATCTATACAGTTGATACAATTTGAAATGAGACTCATCCGACCAGGCAACATGTTTCCAGTCATCAACAGTCCAATGTCGGTGTTGACTGATCCACACGAGGCATAAAGCTTTGTGTCATGCAGTCATCAAGGGTACACAAGTGGGCCTCAGCTCCAAAAGTCCATATTGATGATGTATCATTGAATGATTTGCATGCTGATACTTGTTGATAGCTCAGTACTGAAAGTATGGCAATCTGAGGAAAGGTTGCACTTCTGTCACATTGAACAATTCTCTTCAGTCGTCATTGGTCATTTTCTTGCAGAAATTTTTTCCAGCCACAGCGATGTCAGAGATCTGATGTTTTAACAGATTCCTGATATTCAAGGTACACTTGTGGAATGGTCAAATGGAAAAACCTCGCTTCATCACTACCTCAGAGATACTGTGTCCCATCGGTCATGCACATGTTCCAACTCATTTAAATCTTGATAATCTGCCATTGCAGCAGCAGTAACCGAGCTAACAACTGTGGCAGACACTTGTTATCTTATACAGGCATTGATGACCGCAGTGCCATATTCTGTCTGTTTACATCTCTCTGTATTTTAATACACATGCCTATACCAGTTTCCTTGGCACTTCAGTGTAATTACAAAAAACGAACTATTTTTAAATGTAAGCCAAGTCAGTTTTCTGCCAAATCTTCAGAATGAATGATGTAGTTGTGCGAAAGCTGCTTTCATTACATGTTCTTGGTGCCACAAGCATATTTGCTTCAAATGTTTATATGACAAGTACCACCCATGTAGATGTTCAAAGGTAAGTGAAGGCATGTAACAGTGAGTGAAAGAGCCTTTGTACGGCAACCAGGATTAAAATTATAATTCTTTCTAATCCAAGTCATTAAAGAAATTTATTTCCCTACCTTGTTATTATTTTTCACTGATTACCTTTTGACTTTCCTATTCCTACTAGATTCAATACAGCAAAAATACTAATGAAAAAACTGCAGAATGCATTTGGAAATTAAACATATGTTCTCTTCTCCTCAGCCACATGCCTTGATCGCTACATCAGTGGCAGTTCTTTTGAACAATGTTTACCATAGGCATACTCAGTTTCTTTCTTCGATTCTACGAAATGGGCATATGCAGCATCACCCCCCTCCCCCCTCCCGCCCACATGCTGAAATCACCGAATTTTCAATTACCTATTGATTTCGTCAAATTTGAATCAATCGCATGTCATGAACTTTAGGAGTGGTTCCCTCAAATATAAGGATGGGGGAGCTTATTGAGCCAAAATATCTCAGTCCTATGTTTTATGTTTATACAAGCACCCTGCCAAATATGAGTCAAATTGGTTGGCCATTCCGAGACCTTCCCCTTGTGAGGACCAAATGTCTTCAGCACAACACCAGACATCTGACAATGTCCACATATCCTGCTTGCATGGGAAGTTGCTTCCCATCAAATTATAAAGGTATTGCTACCCCTTCAGAATATTTCACAACTGAGACCTGCCATCCTATGCACACAAAGTATTTGCTGTGTCAGCACGAACATAATTCATCATCATCACACTAGAAATAAGAGCCCAGGACTGTGAATAAGACTAAATATACAGATCTGTCACCATAAGAGTTGTTAGCCTAATATGAAGGTGCAACATAGTGCCTTTCTCGGTTTTCTTCACCTCGCCCTAAAGCATTCGTTCCATTCATATTTAAAAGCTGGCTGGTTTTAGCATCAAAAATTTGTATTTCTCATAATAATGAAGCAGTCTTCAATTGTAACTTGTAATATAGTTACTGTTTCATCCACTGACATCAGAGATCTCAATATTTTTGTGTAACAAACTGTACCAACAATGAGACAGTTTGGTGAGATCTGTAAAGTGGAGCATCAGTTAAATTGGATTTTATTGCAGGACACAAACACAACATGAATTATAGCACATAGCACTTTAGCTAGCACGTAAATCAAATTTGCACCCAATTGGTCAGGTTCTCACCACCGTACACAGCAGTGAACAGAGGGTGTCATGCTAACTGAAAGTAAGAAGATTGCCCGGAAAATAATGTACCACATTTTTTCTCAATCAGCAAAAATTGTATGAATGTGACAGTTAAGATATACATTATTTGAAGTTTCCAAATTGCACACACAAATTTCCCATTTATTCTCACAGGTAGCATACCTGTAGCAATGTTTTGAAATGGTGTCTCTATATGATGTAAGCTACAAGCAGCGTGTCGTCATTGAACTTCTCACAGTAAACAATAGAACCTTCGAGAATATTCCCAATTGTTTGCATCCCGTTTATGGAGCATCTGCAATAGACAGAAGTTCTGTTAGTCACTGGGCAAAGAGAGTGAGGCCATTACGAGACACTGGTTCGGCAGAGCTCCAAGATTTGCTTCATTCAGGGAGGCCATTCGTGGCTTTCAAACTTGACCAGGCACAGCTTGCTGATGTGCTCATTCACAAAGACCAATGCAGAACAACTTGGCACTTGGCAATGAAGTTGTCACTCAGGAAGGATGCTGATGTGCTCATTCACAAAGACCAATGCAGAACAACTTGGCACTTGGCAATGAAGTTGTCACTCAGGAAGGAAAGTGTGGATGCAATTGTCCATAGTCTTAATTACTCAGAAGTTTGTGCACAATGGATTACGCACTATCTCATGAGGAAACTAAATCTTCTCACTCTTTGATGTGACGCCAAAACACAGTACCAATATTTCTGAAGCAGATGTGAACACATTAACCAAACCCAAAAAGGGCTTCCAATGATTTTGTCACCATAATAACCCAGATGATTGACTGATTCTATATGATAACACAAGTTTGAGGACTTCAGAACCATCATTAAACAGGGTTGGACAGTATTATCTCATCCATCCTACAGCCCTGACCTAGCGCACCTCCAACTTCCATTTGCTTGTCTCATTAAAGCATCACATTTGTAGATGACATGTTGAGGATGACAAAGTTGTGATTCTTACAGTGGAGAAATGGCTTCAATACCAGAAAAAGGTGTGGCACTGACAGGGTACACACACCCTTGTGTCTCGATGGAGGAAGGGCATAGAACAGGGCAGCAATTGTGTGGAAGTATAGGGAATGTAGAATAAACATTCTTCCTTTTGTGTATTTATCATTGTGTTCAATAAATAATTACTGAAGGAAAAAAAAATGTAGTGCCTCACTTTTTGGGTAACCCTCACATTTATTTCAATAGTTATTCCATATTATTTTTACTACTTTGTGAATGAAGCTTGTGGTCCAAGCACAAATTGTTGGTAGTGAAATTTTACAGTGAAAAAGAGAGGGATGGCTGTACTGAGCTGAGAAGACACATTACATTTCAATGATCTGTCGCCCTGATGCTACTCATAAACATTTACCTCAAGTCCGTTACCTTCTTCAGCGACCTTCAGATTATGAACCCGAGCGCTTACCGCTGCGCCACAACGCTGTAGAAAATTACTAATCGTCGAGAGTATTTCACCGCAACGGTTTCTTTTAACTGTCGATTTTCTCAACAACGGCTGAGAAATGCATCTTGGTGCTTTGCCACATTACACCCCTGGCCATGAGCTTTTATTATGCGCAGTATGAATCGAATCTGAATTTCACAATTGGCAGCCTCCCCTTGTAAGATAGGCTATACAACTCACAAAGGAGGTGCAACAATTCGTCTAACCATCCACCGGGATAAAGCCCACTTGATGCGCGTTTGTTGCCAAAGTGTGCTGCACTCGTTGCAAATGACAAAAAGTTACACGGCTCCTTAGTGTTTGGCACCAGCATGTGCTTGTTTTAGAAAAATCAGACAAGGGGAGAGAAAACTGTCCATCTCTACAGCATTGGTCAGCTAACCAAGTAGGTCAACGAGGTGCTCGAAGGAATGTGAATACACGAAATGTAAATGGGAGCAGTTCTGCCACTGCTCCTTGCTCCCCTTCTGCAAAGCCAGTCCGGTAAGATAGGAACTGCTCAAGTGGTAAACGTAAGTTTGCAAGATAAATGAACAGC
This sequence comes from Schistocerca piceifrons, assembly GCF_021461385.2. NCBI lineage: Eukaryota > Metazoa > Arthropoda > Insecta > Orthoptera > Acrididae > Schistocerca > Schistocerca piceifrons. Next base: position 154,768,176 of record NC_060148.1, read on the forward strand.
AGAACTTCTACCTTCCTCATCAATACAGGCATGCAAATAAATGTTTTGTTTGTTAGACATACTCACTGTCAACTGTACCCCATTCTAGCTGACTTTGCAACTTCATCTGAAGAAAAGAAACAACTTCTGTCAAACTTCTTAATGTACCACAAGATTCCTACATATGATACCAAGCCAATAGTCTGGAAACCATATTGCATATCCTATCACTTGCAGCCTGCAGTAGACAAAAATGCCTCAGATTTACTAAAAGCTGGAGTAATTAAACCTTCTTTCAGTTCCTGGTTGTCACATACAGGGTGTACACAAAGTCCGGGAATACTTTCAATCATTATTTATTGCAAAAGAACTAAACATTGTACAGGTGTCATACATATTGCACTTTGAAGAGAGACTGTGAAAGTTTTTGTATTTTACAAACATTTGATATGCGAACCATGAGAGACCCAGCACATGTCAGTATGGTAACTGATACCTTGCCGTACCCATCCTAGCATGGTATCGTCGACTGTGGCAGTTGCTTCCCGTATTCTCTCCCGGACCTCTGCTGTATCACGTGGTAGAGGTGGTACATACACCAGATCTTTAATGTCTTCCGACAGAAAAGACTAACATGGAGTGAGGTCTGGTGATCAGGAAGGCTATTTCCTGAAACAGCTGTCCCCTTTTGTAGCACAGCCAATCCACCAATGCAGCAGCTCCGTGTTCAGGTACCCACAAACTTCAAGATGGAAATGGGGTGGAGCCCCATTCTGCTGAAACATGTCCAAGTAGGAATACCCAGTGACAGTGCTTTCGACAAAGAAGAATGGCCTTGTCACAAAAAATATTTACCTTTGGGGGATCACACTCAAATTCAATGAATTTGTGTGGATGCTTTGTATCCCATATTCGACATTTATGCCTGCTCACTTTCCCATTTGTCAAACTACAACATACCTCAACTCACCATGCTTGTGACTAGCACCGACTATCGGCAAATTACCAAAATACGCTGTGGCAGTTGTAATGCTATTGTAAATATAATACTGACATTAATCTGTATATTTAAAATTTTTTGTTCCGTGATAATTTTGAAAAATTAAGCAAATACTATAACGAGAGTAAGCTTTTGTTAAGTGTAGTTTATCTGTTAAAAATAACCTCTTTGATGTAGGTGCAATAAATGTATTAAAACATATTTTGTAAATAATTATGTAATATTTCAAGTACAACTGTAATTAATTATGTCAATTTTGTATGTGTGTGCTGTCATGCAATTGTAGATGGTTCACACTTAGGGTTTTTGTAAGCAGAAGTGTAAAATGAAAATGTGTAGGGATTATAGGTAGAACGGAACTTCGTTCTGTGGTGGAATGGGAAAGGTGGTGGGGCGCGCGAGTGAGAATTGGTGTGCAAGTGACACACACAGTCGGTAGCTGCCCTGCAAGTGGTGAACATGCTCAGACATGTTCTACATGATGGCGCAGTACAGCAATAAATTAATAGCTCAGAAATTTGCTATTTTATCGTCTCCACCAAAAGGAAGATAGAGCTATGTACATCGAGAGCCGTACCTGTGCAATGTTATTATGCAGCACCGTCTCATGCCACCTTCGACATCAGTAACAGGCAAAGTACTTTATTTAGAAGTGTATCACAGTATGAATCATCCTTCTTCAATCAGTTGAATATAAGTGTTAAATGTACCTTTGTGTTTAACCGTAATTTTCCAATTTCCTTTACGAAACTTCCTGGCAGATTAAAACTGTGTGCACCGACTGAGACTCGAACTCGGGACCTTTGCCTTATGCGGGCAAGTGCTCTACCATCTGAGCTACCGAAGCACGACTCACACCCGGCCCCCACAGCTTTACTTCTGCCAGTATCTTGTCTCCTACCTTCCGAACTTTACAGAAGCTCTTCTGCGAACCTTGCAGAACTAGACCTCCTGAAAGAAAGAATACTGCGGAGACATGGCTTAGCCACAGCCTGGGGGATGTTTCCAGAATGAGATTTTCACTCTGCAGCGGAGTGTGCACTGATATGAAACTTCCTGGCAGATTAAAACTGTGTGTAGATACTGGGAGAAGTAAAGCTGTGGGGGCCGGGGGTGAGTCGTGCTTCGGTAGCTCAGATGGTAGAGCACTTGCCCGCGAAAGGCAAAGGTCCCGAATTCGAGTCTCAGTCAGTGCACACAGTTTTAATCTGCCAGGAAGTTTCATATCAGCGTACACTCTGCTGCAGAGTGAAAATCTCATTCTGGAAACATCCCCCAGGCTGTGGCTAAGCCATGTCTCAGCAGTATCCTTTCTTTCAGGAGTGCTAGTTCTGCAAGGTACACAGAAGAGCTTCTGTAAAGTTTGGAAGGTAGGAGACGAGATACTGGCAGAAGTAAAGCTGTGGGGGCCAGGCGTGAGTCGTGCTTTGGTAGCTCAGATGGTAGAGCACTTGCCCGCGAAAGGCAAAGGTCCCGAGTTCGAGTCTCACCCGGTGCACACAGTTTTAATCTGCCAGGAAGTTTCATCTCAGCGCACACTCCACTGCAGAGTGAAAATCTCATTCTGGAAGTTTCATTTACCTCAGTAGGGTCCTTACCTAAACGAATTTATTTTGAGTATTCTGATATTTATTGAAGCTTGAATAATAGTAAATTACTGGCAATAGTATTGGTTTGGTAGTAAATTCTGAAAATCATTATTAAATACTAAAGTTTGCACATATCAGTTTAAGAACTCCCGCTTGCGTGACCATGAGGATAAGTTTTCAATAGCATTTTTGAAAGTAAGATAACATAATTGTTTAACTGCAACAATCTGAACAGTATTTGTTCATGTTGCTTCTCCATGTCAAAGAAAGCCAGACAAATATTGGTGTTAGTTGCATGTTAACAAATAAAAGTCCTAAAGAAATGAAACCTAGTCATGTTAAATAATAGTTTTGGTCATATGAATAATAGCTATAAGTGTAATATTTTTTTGTATCCTTGTTGAAACATGTGTGTGTCTTCTTTAAATAATTACTGAAGTATAGTGATAAATTCCATAAGTAACAGAAAGTGGGATTAATAGTACTTACTGCCAAGTTACCCAAGTAAATGGAAATTAAGTGGTTGTGTTTCAGTTACATAGTAAGTGAAAGTAGTTATTTATTCAGTGTCGAAAATTGACTTCATCTTTTTGTGTGGACACTGTGCCCGATTTGGGCTGGCGGCCGTTTTATTAAGCGAGACAGTTTATTGTTATAACAGGATTTGTCTGATAAAAGGTTTCCAAAAGTAATTATTCTCACTGCTTTTCCCACAAACTGTATGATTCGCAGAAAAGTAGTTCAATAATTTACCATTAGGTTGAACACGGTTAAAATCACTCTCCGAGAGTCGATGGTTTGGAGTGTGCCTGTCACTACTTACTACACAGTTCTGACATTCCTAATCACGGATCTTCCATCTTTACAGTGGTAGAACTTAAACGTTCTGGTACCGTATTGACGAGAACGCGAAAGAACCGTTGCACGGTACACATGAGAAAAGAACTTTCAGGGTTTCTCTTCAAAATGACATACATATGATATCTGTACAATGTTTTGTTCTTGTGCAATAAATGACTGAAAGTGTTCCTGCACTTTTATCAGGGTGTATACGCGGACAAGGAAAAAAATTCCCAGATTTTTCATGGATAAAAATACACTTTCTCCCAGGTGAAAACAAGCTTTCTCCGTGTTAAGTGACAGTATATTTTCCCTTATCAATCCTTTGAATGGTTATGGTTTTATACATGGGCATAGAATATCCTGGCACTTAGAAAACGAAACTCAGGGAAAAAGACAAGATTTAAAAATATCTTTCATGTGTAGCAACACGCATGCTGCGTATTTTCGTATTACAAAAGTATACATTGGAATTCCACCAAACACCACATGTTACTTTCCAAATCATTGAAATCGAGATTGCGATGCGCTTTTGTAAGCCAGTCATAGCTCATGTCACGTGATCTCGCCAGCCGATGACAGCCGATATTCAGAGCATAGGACACGTGATGTAGTGAGCCAGCAGCAACATCACTGTTAAGTAGCACAAACACACAAACAAGGAAAGTTAATAGTTTAAAGTAATATATATGGTGTTGCTACAAGAAAAGCAAAGCTGTCACATATAATATTGGTCTCTAAGGTTAATATGCTGCAAGAGAAGCTATGCTTTCGCATATAATTTTGATCTTTTTTGTGTGTGTTGCACTTCGAGATACATCACACAAATGTGCCAGTAAAATTTTCAATAATGAGATAAATGTCTGATCTTCAGGGTACAAAATTCTTCTAAATGACTCATCATCAAAGAGTTGATTTTAAATGAGTCAAACACTCTTTAATTTAATAAATTCATGGCACAGTCTTGCACATAGTTCAACTTACGTAGAAGGACATTTACTTTGAAAGTAATGCTTTTCAAACCACTAGTCACAATATTTTCCCGCGACCTGTCAGAAATAGGTTTGTTTCAGCAGTTGCCAGACAGCGCAAATAACAGGCGACACAGCTATCGTAACATAGGAAGCCCGTATGTGCGTACATGTTAAACACTGAAAGATCATACATTATGTCATAAAAGATACAAGACATTAGAAGATACTCCATGAGCATCGGAATTTCGTGAACCATATTAAAATATGCACATTTAAAGTTCACACTCTTATGTCCAGATTCCCAATGAAGTAGACCTCAACTTGATATTAAGCTTTTCAGTGTGGTTTTCGCGATGTAAATTTTCTTGGAGCACCAGTATTGTATTATATCATATTTGGTTCTTGATTATGGCATAATGCCATATGTGCTAGGGGGAAAAAAAAAGCCATGCACGTGAAATGCAGTGAACAGTTGAAACTGGCCAGCAATGTGGAATTAAACATTTCGTTTCAAATACATTGACTGCCACTGCAGAAAAGGTTAATAAAAGCCACATTTCTTTAGCAAAAAGACAAAAATAACTTCATTGTTCCACAAGGCAATTAATGCTTGACTGTCATAAAGGTAGAAATAAAATAAAATCTGAAGCTAACACCATATTTTAGCCTTCCATAATTATGTGAATGTATTTTAATTCACTTGATAGCTCCCGGCCACAGACATCGATTTTGTTTTGATTTGACGTGAGATTACATGAAGGGGAAACAGCAAAATCACTAAATGTAGACAAGGATCACGTGGAGACTACCCACTACAACTCTACTCTGACTGCTCTGCGCATCAGCCCCAGATCTACGACATATGCGGACCGGATCAATACTAAAAAAAATCGAATTTTCAAAAATATGTTCATCTTGTAGCACACATCTTTCTGAAAAGTCTGAAACATAAAACATGTGTGTTTGAGGAAATGTAAGACATATTATTTGGTCTTAAGTACGCCAAAGTGCAGTGCCACGCCTCTTGATAAATCATTCTTCTAATGCATATTACTGTATTTCGCTCTGTGGAATTGAAACGTGTATATTTTGTAATGGATGCCATGAAACTATATTCAGGACAGTGGAAATTGAAATGTCCTGTGGGGCCTCGCCTGTTCCCAGTCAACCAGTTTGACAGCCTGCCCCTTTTCAAAAAACAAATTCTCACAATTAATAGCAGATGGGATTTTTTGTAATCAGAACAAGAACTCTTCAGAAAATCTGAACTCTTTATTGCCTATTGGCTAATAACTTGCCATTTTGTGTGACATAAAATTAAATATAGGATACATAAAATCAATAAAGACAAGAGATAATCAAGAAATTATGCATTTCTTCAATCCTTAGCTCCTAGCATTTTTTTTCTCTCTAATCTCACTACAGCTTTACATGGTGTGCTTTCCTTTCTGGGAAAGGATCTATGGTATTACCTCATCAAAGTTCGTGAAACGTTTTGCTACATGAAAAATAAAAATGTCATTATCTAATACTGAAAAACCTGTTAACAGAAATAATACCCAAGACTGGCATGGTTTCTCGATCTGATTACATCTATTTTGTCGCTGTCTGCTAGATAAAACAAAATAGGCCTTTCTAATATGTCAGCAGTTTTGTAACACACACCAAATAAACAAGACTGTTTTGGCACCAATGGCCATTTTTATAACACTACAGAATATAATTCATGAAGTACCAATATCAAATGCCTATTAGGCCTACCACAAACAAAAAAACTTAATGTTAGGAAATAGTTTCACTTTCATTCATATGCACCAGTTTCTCAAGCATGAGACCAAAAAGTAGTATTACGAATTTTTTATATAAATTTGGATCGTTTTATTCTCCCATAATTTGTCCCCGTTTCTTCTCCTTCCTCGTTCCACAAACAATCTTGCCACCACCAATTCTGTAGCTATTCGTGCCATTGTCAAAATTTGTTCGCTGATTAACTTCACTAACCCTGCCACAATCACAGGTTAGGTTATCCTGCAATTATTTTACGGTTAGGCATTTTACGTTGTTGTGCAACATGTTTTCCACGTTACTTCCAGAATAGAACTTAAGCGGCTGCTAGACGAGAACTGTACTACTGGTCCTTACTAGTGTAGCGATATGGCCCAAAATTTTCTGTCAAAATTTCATTTCCTTGGATACACAGAGAAGATAATACATAATCTTTCTCACCTGTTATTCCTGACAGTTGTTTATTTGCACTCTGGTAGTCTGAATCTATGGATTTCGCTAGTAATTATAACAACACTGATCATTCACAAACCCAATCAACCACATAATCAGACAGCAATTGGCATTCATCCATTTGGCTTTAGTCCACTCAGCTCGTATAGCCCTGTCCCATCCACGGGAAGTTTATTTCTAGATGCGATGAGACATCACATACAATATGCATTCATTCAAAAATCAACTTATGATTCAGTCAGAAATCAACTTAAAATATGTTCAAAAATGTTCAAAATCCAATAGGAATGCATTTCAAAATCATATGAATAATCAATAGACAAACATGCGCTGCATGCTAGGCACTTTGTGATACAAGTTTTTTTCCTCAAGAATATGAATTTGGCGCCCCCTTTTCCCAGTAACATCTAGCTGCTTGATGCGACTGCTTGCACAGCCAATCCACATTCCTGTAGCCAGAATCAGGAGAATCTACTACTCAAAAGCAACTCAACTGCGCATACGCATGAGCCGGCTCGTAACTGCTAAAATGAATCTAATGTAAACAGTTGTGACTTCATGCTCATCGGAGGCAATTTGTTGCTATGAAGCATTGCATAGTCTTCCTAAAGCCTTTGACACATTTTGCATTTGGCAGACACTTGCACGAGCACTGTGTGTTGTCGTCGTATATGGCGCATTTCCTTTGCAATTTAAGTAATTTTCGTTCTTTTTCTCTCGTTTATCTTTTATTGTTGAAGTATTATTCTGCAGTAGTGGGGTACAGTAATATCTTTTGTTAGAGTATCGGTTCTTACCAGTCAAAATTACAAAAAATTAACTGAAAACAATGAAAAATACCTGGAATTCTAAAAAAACCCGGTTGTCCCGCATTGTATACACCTTGTTTATGTACACTCGTTACAGTGGTAGTCCCCAACAAAACCAGTTACAGAGGAAAAGCTTGCAGCATTTTTTGCAAGGATTGATGGTATTTTCAATCATCTTGTCAAATGGAAATTCTTCACCATGCTCCAGCTCCTATCAGATTCATGTAGCTATTAAAGATGGAGAAAAAGACAGCTTTAGTTGTACCCTGTGGGCATTATGAATATCAAAGAAAGCCCTTCCCCCCCCCCCCCCCCCCCCCCAAAACACCCGCCTCTCCCCCTCCACAACATTTTACCATTTTGCTGATTTACTTTTAGGAGGTTTAACGCCAACCATGTGACTAGTATACCTGGATAACACAGTTGTCTTTTCAAATTCAGTGAGAGAACATGCAAAGTAACTATAAAACATACTAACCAATGTTAGTGATGCTAATCTAAATTTGAAATTAAAAAACTGCGATTTTGCACTATCATGATTGCACTATCAGGGCCATATAATTTTAGCAGATGGTTAAGACCAGAACCACAATTAAAAAATGCAGTGAATGATTTTCCAGCATCGAGGAACATTAAAGAATTGCAACTGATTTCTCAGGTTAATAAACCACTATCGCCGTTTTGTGGAGAACTATCCGGTCACCACAAAATGGCTTGCAAAATTACTAACGAAGGGAGTTGCTCCTGTCTGGACAATGTTAAAACTGAAAGACATTCTTAACAAGTGCACCTGTCTTGGGTTATTGGCATTTTGCTCTACCTTTAATCTTGTTGTGTGATGCTAGCAATGTCTCAGCTGGTCGTATTTTGAGTCAGATACAAAATGGTGAAGAAAAACCAATTGGTTATACTTCACGTCAGCTGTAGCAGCTCTGCAAAATTACACCACCACACAAAATGAACTTCTGATTCTTGTTTTTGGCACCCATTACTGTCAGTGTTACCTATAGGCATGACAGTTCACAGTAATTGCAGATCGTGTTGCTTTACAGTGTCTTATGAGTTTAAAGGATCCCGGCAGTGGACTTGTTAGATTGGCCTTAAAACTCTGTGAATATGACTACATAACCAGACTTAAGCCTGGAAAGTTAAATCAGAATCCAGGTGCCTTGAGCACAAAAATTAAGATCCTGCAAGTAGATGATGTGCTTACTGAGGAATTAAAGAAGGCACAAGAATCCCGAGACTACTGGTAAGTATATACTGCGACAAAGTCATGAGTGTATACAGACACATCGTAATGGGGAAAGTGCCACGCAGGTACACAGGGCAGGCCATTATTGGTGGTCAAAATAAAACGAAAATAAATAAATAAATAAATTAGGATATTAAGTTCAAAATTGTCTTTTTGCAGAGAGTGCAAGAACAAAAACCAAATGTACCTCTTCAAACTATATTTGAGGTAGCTGGACCTTTCAAAGTCTTAGCACTCTATATTGCAGGACCATTTGCCTTAACAGTAAAAACATAAATTTTATCTGTCGGTGACCATTTCTCTCACCATCTTATTGTGTGACCCACTGGAGACATGGCCGCTGAGATGGTTGTGAGAGCACTGGTAACTTATTTTGCACTACAATCTAGAAGTCCAGAGGCCATTATAGCAGACTGAGGGACAAACGTTATGGCCAATCTTATCATACAGTTATCTTGACTATTTAAAATAAAGAAGTACAGATCTACATCATTTCATTCTAAGAGTAATGGTAGGGTTGAACACATTCATAAAACAGTACCTAGAATCTTATCTTATAACATGATTAGCTTCCCCTCAGACTGGGATTGTCTATTACCATATGTGATTTCGTCATACAACACCAGAATACATGAAACCACAGTGTCGATTCCCTTTGAGGTTGTTTATCACCACAAAATCCATTCATGTTTCAAGACTTATAAGCTGTTACCTGAAATGAATTTCAGCAAAGTGAAGTACCTGGCTAAAAGATTAACATTTATTTTGAAGAGAATTCAGCAGAACAATGCAGCTGAACATGGAGACAGCTCCATAGTTGCTAGGATGCTGATATACCCATTAGGAGATCATGGGATGTTATGACAAACTGCCATGAAATTGGGCAGAACTAAGAAATTTACATGACCTTGCACTAGACCATTACAGATATTGTATTTTACATTGCCTGTCAACATTGAATTACAGATCAGAAGATTATAGCTCAGTTTGATCGGTTGACCAAGTATAAAGATATATAGCATCTACTGTAGTGGATCCAGAAAATCTCAGAAATGTTTAGAACAGATTTTGTTATAATTTACTTTCTGTTACCCCATCAATTTACAGTCTAGGGATTAAAAACAATTTTTATCTTAAGTGGGAGACTGATGATTCTGCTCTGTGTTTTCGCCTCGTGGCCTCTTCAGCCCCGTTTCACTCTTATTTATGCCTCTATATTTCATTACCTGCATCTGCAACTAAATGGTTTTGTCACATGTTTGCATTATTTCACTACAAAGAAACATTGTCACTACATAATTGTCTAGGTTGTCTGGTGTGGCAAAGTTACATTAAAATTTATGAAATTAGGAAATCTGCATTACCACACAAGTGCAGATTGTAAAAGCCAGTATCATGGATAAGACTAACGTGTTGTTAGGAAAGGTCTGCAGAAATAACATCCCCCCTCTGTGAACCAAAACACCTATTGTTAAACCACAGCCCAAGAAGCACAATCCAGCACTGCTCCACACACCTGGCCTCCAAGTAGACATTGATGATACAGTGTAGTTTTACACTTGAGTGGCACAATTCAGCACCTTATGTAGATTCCATTTCTTCTTGGAACATACTGAAGACAGTTTGTCTCTTACACAACAAACTTGAATGGTCCCAGATTGATAGTTGAATTAACCAAACGTTGGTTCCACTTCATAAGAATCAACTAGATATATGCCAACCCCTATGTCGTTTTGGTTTCACTTGTGTTTTCTAATCGGAATTTCACTCTCCACAAGTACCAAGTAACACTGAATAGTAGTAGACTTCTATTCAAAGCATCCTGTTGCAATACTCTGGGACATGAATTTCTGTTCTCAGCACAAATGAAAGAAATTTGAAATGTCGCTATCGAACCATTCCTGTCATCCATTCCAAAAATTAGCTTATCTCTCAGTACACATCCTGTCTCATCACTTTTTCCAGATACTAGCAACAATGAACTGTTCTAGTCCTTAAAATAGTTGACGACACAGGAGCAGCAACAAGTCACTAGATAGAGCTGCCACATGTATTATGGATTCCACCAGCCCAATATTTTATTTAACATAACAGGCCCAGTAGTGACTTCCACACTGCTTGCTATTGTGATACTCAGCATGACCTTATACTGCTGTTTCACACCCGAAGTTATGTAGCAGAACACACACAGCCACTCCAGCTTATCATGTTTCATGGCAATTTCCAACACATTGTGTGAGGCTGAGTGGAAAAGTTGAGATATAACACATCATTTTAGGGAAAATGATGAGTTACACTCTCTGTCCTAATATATGAAATATGATTGAGATATTTCATTTAAAAAAATACTTAAGTTTCACACAGTGAATTGTGGGAGAAGTGGTTTATTAATATTTGCAGGTAATACGGGGTATATGGGTGCAGCATATCTGCAAGATGGGATGACAAGCTCAGTGTCTCCACCTGGTGTGGGCCATTAGTTCTTAGAAGTCAAACTTTGAGATGCGTTGCAACCATTAAAGAATGGTGCTCACAATAACCATAGAGACAATATATGAGCAAAAACAAATGTGTGTTTAAACTGTCATTCTGATATTATTTCTCAATCTGACATTTTGCTTTGTCAAAATGTATTTTTGTTGTGCAGTCTAATGAGACAAGACATCTATAACTCAAACAATTGTAATATGATTGTGTTAAATATATCTTAGGGGAGCTATCTTCAATGTATAAAGGAGCTTTAATTTTCTTGGTCACAGATTCCATCTCTCTCTCACCTTCTAGCACTTAAGACACTGCAAAGGAAATGAAGTCCACTAAGAAGGGCAGAAGCACATTTATTCGGATCTGATCAGCAGGTCCAAATTAAAATTACTTCACATCATAGGCGACCATAAAAACAATAATATCTACCATTTACTGATCAAGTCAATATGTGGATAAACAATACCTCAAAGTTAATAAGATTTATTTTTCTGCTGCCACAAACTGTCATCTTGTAATTTCAAAATTGCTCTGAGCACTATGGGATTTAACTTCTGAGGTCATCAGTCCCCTAGAATTTAGAACTACTTAAACCTAACTAACCTAAGGACATCTCAAACATCCATGCCCAAGGCATGATTTGAACCTGCGACCATAGCGGTCACGTAGTTCCAGACTATAGCTCCTAGAACCGCTCGACCAGCCATCTTGTAATTTCACCTAGGATTGTTTTCTTTAATTAAACTACATGGTGTACATAAAGCCTGCAAACACTTTCAATTATTTATAGCATTAGAACCAAACATTGTACAGATATCATACACATGTTACTTTGAAGAAAAACCCAGACTTCTTTTTTCTTTTTTTTTCCATGTATACGGCCACAGCATAGTTTGGTAATTTTGCTGATAGTCAGTGCTAGTCGCAAACATGGCCAGTTCAGGTGCAGAGCGAGCTTTCTGTCTGTCGGAGTTCGATGAAAACAGGTGGGCTACCGCTGTTCAAAGATCTTTAGAACCAAGTACAGTAAGAAGCTACCAACAAGGAAGGCTATTTACCACTGGCACAATAAATTCCACCCCATTTTCATCGTGAAGTTCATGGGTACCTGAGCGCGGAGCTGCCGCATCAATGGATCGGCTGTGCTACAGAAGAGGACAGCTATTTTATGAAATGGCCTCCCCAATCACCAGATCTCGGTCCGTGTGATATTTTTCTGTGAGTACACATCTGGTTTATGTACCGCCTCTACCATGTGATGTAGCAAAGCACCAGGAGAGAATACGAGAAGCGACTGCCACAGTCGACGATGTCATGCTGGGACAGGTATGGCAAGAATTTGATTACCATATTGACTTCTGCCGGGTCACTCATGGTTCACATATCAAATGTTTATAAAAAGAAAACTTTCAATTATGAAAGCGTTCCCAGACTTTATGTACACCCTGTATTATTATTTGGTATCTGTCTTGTAAACTGTTTATTTGTGTTACTGTTTCAAACAACAGTCTTTTATTATTGTGCTTATTTGTTCATTTGATATTGTTTTAAGTTATTTTTAGAATTTGTTCATTAAATTTAACTGAACTTGATTACCTTGCTGTTGTTGTCATACAATCAGAGGGATCACCCTTTGTTGTTTATTGTAAATGATTTATTATTTGTGCATTAGGTCACAGAAGCATCAGGTTTCCCAGTTGTCTTTTTATACTTATGTTAGTTACGTCATTTTGCATTATGTTACTACAAAATCAAAGATTTCATGTTACGTTTTTGTTTCATTGTTGACACGCAATTTTCCTGTCTCTATCAATACATAATTTTCAAACATTTATCAAACAATGGAAAATCCAGGATGGAATGTAACAATATCATGAAAAGGAACTTTGCTGCAGTCTCTGGCAACTGATTTTGAAAATTTTAGATTGTTTAATAAGTACTTTATTTTAAGATAATTTGCAATGAGTTTTTTCTAGTTAAATAATGTTATTGTTGAATCTGAAATTTCACTCTGCAGAGGCATGTAACAAGGATGAGGAACCACTACACATGTTTTGTATTTTTGTTTTTTTATTATTCATTACATTTCACAAATATTTTGCTTCAAAGTACAACAAAATGACAAATTTTATGATTACACACAAGAAGAACTCTTTGTGCTTGCCAGCACCACTATGTTTTTATCCCCTAGGTACACAAAGACCTTAAGTTTAAATGTTCATACTTTTCACTAGAACGTGTTGCTCATTTTACAGTGTGTTCACTACTAAGTGATTACTGACCATCCTTGTAAAAGCTAGCATCCAGTCATATAAATTGTTTTACGGATAAGATAGATGACTCCATACCTATGTATGACATGTTAATCCAAATCTTGATTAAGAATTATATATAAATTGGAATGGACAGTTACAGAAAGTAGTCAGCTCACAACCTGTGACTTCCATGTATTTTTCATAGTCCATAATAGCAATTATACAACCTCAAAATTAAGTAAAAATTGGTGCATGACTTTACACCACACCCATTAACAATTTGATAAACCTGCAATACGATGCACAAGGCAAATAAAAATCATGGATTAAGAAGATCCTTATATTTTCCTTTTACTGGGTTCAGTGGTCCATGAGCAAAGAGGCCAACATACACAATTTATGTTAAACTCTAATAAAATGTTAGAGTACTTGCTAATGACCTAAGCAGATAGCCTAGAGACAGCATTTGATGCTAAGTGTATACTGATACAAATATTTGCTACTAGTTACTAAAGAGTGCAGACCTGAACCAGAATCATGTTTTGTAAACAGTGCATTTCCAATTCAGGCATTTGTTGGAAATGAATGGATAGGTCTTTGTAGTAAGCTGACATTTTGAATCAATCCTAAGGCCCTACTTATATGGTACAATTGGAGAAGATCTGTCCATACCAGACAGGTACCTGGAATGAACTCCTAGTCCAGACCAATGTTTTCACTTGTTTGAGAAAAGTTTCATGTTACCCTTTTAATTATAAACTGCACACCTAAATCAGATCTTGCAATGTAGTTCACTATGCACCAAGGATGAATAATACCGCCAAACTTTACAAGGATTAACAACTACATCATTGTTCAATACCATATGCACAAATGTCCTAGCAGTACTTGTAGAATGTTGAAAATAATTCACAAATAAAGAAGGTGTAGTAGCAAAATATGTAACAACCTTCTCTTCTGAGCAATGCTAGTGACATTAATGTCTGGCCACTATGCAGAAATACAGAAATTATTTTTTCTAAATCACAAAATAAAGCTATATAAAAAAGCACTTACCTCATTGGCAGTATTTAAATACTCAAGCCACATAGTTTCACCAAACTTCTTTACAGAACTGTGTAATTCAGAAGAACCATGCAGACCTCTTGAGTCATTGTATAAAATACTGTTACATAACACTTTCGTATAAACTTGCAGCATAGCTATAGTTACTGCATTTAGACTGTTGTGAAGAAAGTGATGTTGATGGGGAAGCAGATGCTACAGAAGACTTGAGTCTTGCATTGTAGTGTGTATCTTGTTGGCTAACCTTCATGTTTTCCTTAGTGGAAACCATTCTGGCTTTTTCAAGGTGGCAATCGTTCATCAGGATAAGGTACTGAAATGAATGAATAAGCATACAGTGCATCGTGTGATACAAGAGTTACTTCTAATTACACAGCCAGTATTAAATAAATTGTAATAAATTACATACCAGCATTCCTTTCTAATGCTGAAAATATAATTAATCACAAAACAATGCCCTGAGCAAGAGTGAAGTTTACATGTTTTACTGGCCCATTTTCATTAATGTTTTACACGGGATCCCGGGTTTGATTCCCGGTCGGGTAGGGGATTTTTCTCTTCCCGGGGACTGGGTGTTTGTGGTATCGGTATCATCATCATCATCATCATCATCATTTGTGTCAGTGGCTACAATGGACTGTGTAAAAAACTGGACTGTGTAAAAATTGGGACTTTGTACGGGCACTGATGACCGCGCAGTTGAACGCCCAACAAACCAAACATCATCATCATTAATCTTTTACAGAATCAAAGTAGTACTCAATTTGTTAACATGCATTCTCTTGCAGTGCACAATTCTCAGAACATCGGAGTAGAATTTATCTCAAAAGAAAAAACCACAAAAAGTGAAAATTTCAATAAAGGTTTTAAGAATTGTCTACTAGAAAAATAGGGATAATTCAGAACAACTGATATGAATAATAAACCAATTTTATGGATACATAGAAAATGTACTAAACAAGATTTGGAGCCTTAAGAATCATTACTTAATTAAAGAACTGTTGCGCACAAATCATCTGCACTAACAATTGTGAAAATGCAACCCCAAAAAAGTCACATGTGCTTGCATTTTCTACCACCATTTATGTACGCTACTATACACAAATGATTACAATCACAGCACCGATTATTATCTCTGGCTTTGAGGATTGTGAAGACCCCGCACACTGAAATCAGAAAATACAAGTGCTGCGGAACACAATCAAGGAGACACTGGACATGTTGTGCCGACTCCCTCTCCACACAGTTTCTATGAGAGTCTACAAATAGTCTACAGTGTTCAATCAAGTATCCATAACAAACAAGTTGCTAACCAAAACATATCCAGGACACATTTTCCGGTTAACGTGTCATGTGAAAGTGCAGTCAAGTACACTGTGTATATGACATTACTCAAAGAGGTTTTCTGCATTCCTTGTCACACGTGGCTGGGCATAATCCTACTGAAGTACGCTGGGCGGTGTTGTCAGGAGGAAAAGATGTACGTGGGACTCAAAAATATATTGATGCAGGAGTTGCTGTTCACATTTTCAAAACATTTACAATATAAGCCAATATGTCATGCTGTATTGAAGGACCGTCAAATCATTGAACTCTTAGTCTGCTACATCACTCCACAACAAAATCAGCTGGACATGGATGGTTCAGTATGAAAGATTTCTCAGAGATGTATAAATAACCCACGCAAATTCAATTCCACATCTAGATAGACGGGATGTTCAAATCTATTAAATGCTACTCGTAGATGAAGGTAAATGTGCCATGGCACTCTGACATTCAGTTTCAAGACAGAAGCATAGACGGGTACATGGGCAGCAGCTGAAGTCTGAAGTACACGAACACTTTTATGTTTAACACTAACATTCCCAGCTACAATTTGTAGTGTATCAGAATGATTTAGCAAGTATCCTGGTCGACTATGAAGAATCAGCTGAGCAAAAGATGATCACAATAGATGAAATAGGCACAAATAATGTGTAATGCAAAATTACAGACTCTCTGCACTGCTCTGTTTTGGCACAGACATTGGCAGTGAACACACAGCACCTATCAGCTGGGCACACATGTTATGATGCCTCCAGTTGAAGTTGTCACAGACTACCTGGAACACATGCCTTACCGAAAACACAAGTTTCATCAGTATGCCAAATGAATTAGTTTTTACTGTATCACTGATTGTCTGTACAGCCTTTTTAAGTCTGCAGTGTTCTAATGACTGATGTCTGTTAGCACATAGCCTATTTGAGCGGCTGTTAATAAGAAGTAATGCACTTTAAACTATAGAAGAGTTGAAATGAGAGTTCATTTTAAGTCATTTTGTGGCTCAGAGCAGAGATTGCTATCTTCCACTTAGTGTTCCCTGCAAGATGGAACAAAGTCTAAAAGAATTGGATGTTTGAGCATGGCCATGGCCTGAAGGATCCAGACCGCTAGAATGAGTTAGCAATACAATAATTCATCAAGAAGAGACGTATGAGGTAACAGACAACAATCTAAAATGGTGTTCAAGGAATACTCAAGCTATGTAATGCGTACCCACAGCTTTTACCACAGCCATTTCTCAGATTTTACACTTTACTTGGTAACCATGAGGGGAGATGAAACTGTTATGCTGGAAATATTCCAATTTTCGCAAGAAAGTATACCAATTTTCAATAAATATTGAGAAGATAACATTTGTTGCCTGTGGCAACTGAGAATTAACAAAGTTACATTACTTGACGCATTACACTGGCTAAATATTTTGACAATTAATGAAGGATAATGAGGAAATATTATTGAAAAGTTCACAATAACATCATTCGTGAACAAAATACTTCAATAGAGGGTAGAAAACTAGCAGCCACGAATAACAACAGCACGGATGCATTACAGATATGCAACACAGATATAACACAACTATGATTTAGAAGAAAATTTGGCGAGTGTGACAGAGAAGACAGCCTGACTTATTTACTGCTGATGGACAAAACATCTACCATCTCAGCACATCCGTCGACTATGAGACTACATGTCGAACATGCCCAGTGCAATATTCATTGCACCGGTAGCCACCGAGCAGATGTTGGCACTGTGGTTGCTAGTTATCGTCAACACATCTGACACAACATAACTTCTCACCTTAATCCTGTGAGAAGTGACCAATTACTTCTCCTATTTGTTGTGTTGCACATGACTACATATCTGTGACTGAGATCACAGGAGGAATGTCATAAATTACAGGAGTAATAATAAAAAAGAATAAGTACAAAATTTCAAAAAGTTACTAGATGATAACAGTGAAGTATTAGAAGACAAGATCCTTAAAAACTGGGAGACAAAATTAAATCTAACTTTGTGTCTAAATTGTCAAAACAAAATAACAGAATGATTACTTAGAATATAAAGTTAATGTACTAGAGGAGAACTTGCCATCATGAGTCCACAATATTGCTTGTAATGAGTTTTGTCATTATTTCACAGATGGAAATACACATTTTCATACAGTACAAACTGATATTTCAAATATGAAAGAGCACGTAGAGTCTTGCAACATGAAAGAGTCGAGTCCTCAGTTTACCTTAACCAGCTTAGAGGAAAGATTGCAAATGTTTGTTGAATGTGAGGTGTAATCCACTAGAGCAAAACCACTTTTGTGGAAAGCAGTACTGATCACAAAAATGAATCTGAAAAGATTTGGGATGTGTTAGAGGAAACTAAATGAGCTCTAGAAATTAGATAATTTCTAGAAAGTCTGGCAGTACTGAAAGAATTTTTTGAAGATTTACAGCTAGGAAATAGTATGAATTTGTGGAAACATATTTCCCAAATTTAAACCGCAAACTGGGGGCGATGGTCGGAGGAGGGGGCTTTGTTCAACTAATGTATTTCTTAGGTGTATTCTGATGTTCACCACCTAATAAGGGGAATGACTTGAAAAAGGTAGACTTCACACTAGATAACTTAGTTGGAAATTCAGCAGAAGGGGTAACACCCATTCAGAGGACTAAGTCATGGAATGATTTTCAGGAGAGTATTAAATCTAAGTACTGGTCTCCAAGCACTCAAGAGAAATTGATACTAAAATTATTAGACCCAAAACAATACAATAATTCTTGGGGCATGAACAAAAAGGTTTACTGAATGGCACCTTACGGGGTCATTCTATACCAAGCGGTCTAGGAAAAAAATAACTGGTTGCTCGAACATCTCAAAAATTTGATATTTACTGTGTGAGTTCCCTAATGTTCAGTCGGCTCAAAAAAATTTTAATTTCTTTTTATTTTTTATCAATTGGAAACTGTGGCCATTTTTCTTCACACTGAGTGGCTTCTTGCATTAACATGCGTTATAGGATTTTTAAAATTATTTTGTAATGAGTTGCCCCAGACCTTTCAAACAAGAAGCATTTAATTAAACACACACTGGACTATAAATTAAAACTGTGATCACCTAGCATAATGTATTCCTTAATTTTTAATATCTCAAAGCTACTGGTCACAAATGAAAAACCTCAATTTTTTTAACAGTATTCCTCTAAACGAGGAATTTATCAGCATTAATATTTTTTTGCTATTACATTACACATTACTGTTACTTTTTATAGAGTATCAATCGTGAGAAGCTTACACACAAAACATACACTATTACAAAAAAGGATTTTGAATTTTTTCATTCTTTGGCCAGCAATATCTTTGTTACGGGACCAGATAAAAATCTGTAAATTACACACTTGGTAGATCTTCATGATATCAAACTTCAGTACAAACTTCAACTTTGAGATTGAATGGAAACTTACAGAATGGGAAAAAAATTGAACATGAAGAGTCAAAAATATGTTTCTTAAGATCTGCAATATCAGAACTAATGGAAGAAAATAGATCAATTACATAATTTACACACAAGAATAACACATAAAATTAAAATAAATGATTACTTGTTGAATTAATCCTCTGCAGACAGTTTCACCCAATCCTCTGCAGACAGTTTCACCAGGCTAGGTGACAGCATCTGAAAGTCTGTACAAGCTCACAGATGAGCCTGTACAAGTCTGTGCATTGTCTTCCCCTTCGACCATCATCTGATTACTCAACTTAGTTAACAATGAGCTCTTGAAGTGTGGCATTTACCAGTGGAGTCTCAGTGTTCTATTGGTGTTCTTATTAATCAAGCTTGGCATAAAGGTGTGTATGGATTGTTTCCTAAAGACATTACATTAATTGAAGATTATAGTGATGAAGAAAAAGTGTTGCTTTACTTACGAATTGGCTCAGAGGTTAACTCAACCTGCAAGTACCATGAAATTAAATACTTACATAAATCACCTTTTTGACCACTCTTTCTTGGACCCTTTTAAGAATCATAACAAAAGGTCTGAGAGAAATAACATCTGATAATTATTTTTTTTTAAAATCTGTTTTATCAATATAATACCAGGGAAGTCATTATGTCCAACATGTTATTCTAAGATATTTGTTATTAACAAAGAAAGGGATGGTGAAGGACTAGATAAAGAATTTTGTGACTTATCAGAGACTACAAAAAAGGATTGAGATTGTGAAATCCTATACGTATTTCTTGCTAGTAAAATTAGAAAAAAGACCTTTCGTTTTGAATGCAAAAACTGAGAATGTGGCAATTACTGTCACAAAGAATTTGGAAGTTTGATTTCAAAAGAAAAGTTGCACTAAACCAGATTGAAGTTCTAAGAATTCTCTGATCAAATATGATGATTTGACAGAAAAGCTAAAAACTAAGAATTGTATTTCAGACAAAGAGGATATAGTTAAGATTATCAGTTCACTACAAAATTCTTGGAGTCGAGCAAAAGTTAGTAATGAATTTAATGTGTCAAAATAATTGGTTAAATTAACATGGCAGTTAATAAAAGAACACAGAATTTTACCTGCATTACAAAATAAAAATGTATCTAATTCCATAGATGAAAACACGACTGAAAACGCTATTACATTTTATGAATGAAGCAACAACAACTGTTTGATGGATGGCAAAAAAGGTTGTTTCTGTGAAAGAAAATGGTACTAAGGTTCAGATATAAAAAAAGGTTGATATTGTGTAATTTAAATTAACTATTCACTGAACTCAAAAAAGAACATCCTGAACTTAAAATTGGAAGGTCGAAATATTGAGTTGAGATTAAAATGATGTATTGTTCGAGGGGCATCTGGCACCCATTGTTGGGAACATTCATATTTTACTCTTTGATGTGTTATATGTATGGTAGTTTATGTTTTCTCCTTGATCTTAGTTATGTAAAATGTTGAATAAATGGTCTCTAAAAATGTGTGTTCCTGGCAATATGTTGTATTGCGTATTTGATTAAAACGTCAACTTTATAATCTCACAGAGGAATAATTAGAGTCAATATCTAATAGGTTATGGGCCTAGGAGAGATTAGTGAACTTTTCGTACCAAAGGAATAAACTGATAAATCAAGGTTGCTATCGTATTTTTTTGCTTAGAAACTTTCAAGATTTATTTGTTTAACTATCTGAATGTATTCAAGATGGCTTTGGGTGGACAATCACTGTTTAATTTTGAAAAGTTGACCAGTATGACAAACTACAACGACTGGAAATTCACGTTGGAAATATACCTGAAACATGAGGGACTATGGGAAACAATTGCTGGCACTGAGGATGATGAGAAGAATGTACAGAAAGTATTATCAAAATTATGTTTATCTGTAAATTCATCTGTGTATCCAAAACTTCGTGGAGCAACGACTGCTAAAGAAGCATGGCAAAATTTACAATTTGCATTTGAAAATAGGAGTTTATCTAGTTATATTGGGCTATTACAATGCTCAATGAATGTACGATTAGCTTCTGAGAAAAATATGGAGGCGTATTTGTCGAAAATTATGTCACTTTCTCAACAAATTCGAAGCATTGATATTTGGTAAGAAAATGGACGATGATTTTGTAGCTGCAATTACGCTAAGTGGACTCCCAGCAGATTTCCAACCCTTGATTATGGCAATTGAGAATTCGGGTGTCAAGATTACTAGTGCTTTAGTAAGTCAGCGATTAATTCAAGAATCGACGAAACGTCAAATTTCATCCACAAATGAGACCACAGATTCGGCGCTGGTAGCTAGTAAGCAGAACAGTAAACACCAGAAGACGAATATCGAACGTGATGTTCGAAATATCAAGCCTTTTAAGTGTTATTGTCAGAAACCTGGCCACAAGGCGAATGGGTGTAGAACAAAGAAGAAACCAAATAAATTTTCAAATTCTGCGAATGCAGTGAGTACTGAAAACGAAACTGTGTTAATGGCTCTAACTGCATCTTTGTATCATAGTAATGGCTGGTATGTGGATTCGGGTATTCACGACACATGATGGATCAAAGAAACTCGTTCAACACTTTCCAATCGACCACAGCTGCTAAAGTGACAGTAGCAGATAATAGCAATCTTCAGGCTATTGGAGAAGGCGATGTTCATTTTCGAGTTACTTGTGACGACAAGAATAAACTGAGGACTGTTAATGATGTTGCGTATGTTCCAAGCCTTGCATACAACCTACTGTCGGTTAGTCAGATGACAAGACGTGTATTGTGTGTATTGTTTGACAATGCACAGTGCGGTGTATACAATATAAGTGATGTAATTGTTTCTCGAGCACCAGTAGCAACAGCAACTCAAATAAATGGTATGAAGTGCACCATTACGCAAATGTTGTAGAAATTGACAGTTATTTAGATACGTATATTCCCTGCATAAAAGGTAACAACCTTTTCCTAAAGCATCAGGTAGAAGAGTAAAAGATCTACTTGACATTGTGCATTCTGATGTTTGTGAACCAATGAGCATGGCATAGTGGGGAGGATCACGATATCTTCTCACTTTTACGGATGATCTGTCAAAACAATCTTTTGGTTATATGTTAAAATCAACAACAGTGACACATTCATCGAATTCAAAGCACGAGTAGAAAATTAAACTGGTCGAAAAATCAAAATACATCGAACAGACAATGAAAAAGAGTTTGTCAAGCGGCGCACGAAGTTATTTTTAAAGACGAATGGAATTCAACATGAAACAACAACTCCTTTCACGCCAGAACAGGGGCAATGGTGTTGCAGAACGCTTAAATCGGACCATAATTGTAAAAGCAAGATCAATGTTAACAGATGCCAGTCCAAGCAAACAATTTTGGGCTGAACCTGTAAACATAGCAATTTATTTGAAGAATCGATCTCCAACAAAAGCTGTTAAGAATGTCACTCCTGAGGAATTATGGAGTGTTGTCGTCGGATAAATTTGAGTCATTTACGAATCTTTGGACGTCGAGCATTTGTATATATACTAAAAGAAAAAAAGGACGAAATTAGAAGACAAATCTAAGGAACTTATCTCTGTCGGATATTGCAAAGATTCTAAAGCCTATCGTCTGACTGATCCAAATTCACCAAAGACAATTGTGAAAGACTGTGATGTGCAATTCATCGAAAACTCAAATTGCAGTTGTGGAAACAGTAATCCAAACAGTAACCCAATTGACGATAATCGTACAGACAGTCATCAACTAGCGCCAGCAACTAACATCACTGAAGGGGCAACTGAACTGACACAATCGTTGACAGAAATGCAGTTTATCTTGAATTAACACAAAGTGACACTGAGAAAACAGTAAATAGCAAAGTACATAGTCGCACGGAAGTTGCATAGCCAGAAATGCAACCAGAAATTAGAAAATCATCACGTGAAAGAAAACCAAATACTAAATATTTTAATGATGATTTTGCTTGTCTTCCTTGTATTTCTGAACAAAATCCGTATGAAGAAGCAATGAATTGTGGTGACTGTGAAAAATGGAAGGAAGCCTTAGATAATGAATATAAATCTTTACTTGAAAATGAAACATGGACTTTGACTGATTTACCACCAGGCAGGAAGGAAATTAATTCGAAATGGGTGTTCAAGGTGAAATAAACTTCAAAAGGCGAATTTGAACGTTATAAGGCTCGTTTTGAAGCGAAAGGTTATTCCCAAATACAAGGAATAGACTTTGATGAAACGTTCTCGCCTGTTGTTCGTCATTCTTCACTTCGCATCCTGTTAGCTTTATCAGCTGAATTTGATCTTGACATTGAACATATGGATGCTCAAACTGCGTTCCCATATGGTGATCTCGATGAACAAGTTCACATTCGTCAACCTGAAGGCTACGTGAAGAACGGCGAGGAGATGAAGGTTTGCAAGCTGACGAAGGCAATTTATGGTCTAAAACAGGCGTCACGAGTTTGGAATATGAAATTAGATGTGACATTACATAAAATGAACCTAAAGAAGTCAGAATACAATTCTTGCATTTACTTCAGAATTGAGAAACAAAATATACTCATTATAGCTGTTTATGTGAACGACTTATCATTTTCTCCAATAGAAATAATAGGTGGAAGAAAGACCTGAAGAAAGGACTAATGAATCAGTTTAAGATGAGAGATCTTGGTGAACTTAGTTGGTGTCTTGGCATGAGAATAAAATGTAACAGGAAACACGGGACGATTAGTATTGATCAAAGCAAATACGCAGCAAATTTGGTATGGAACATTGTAATCCGGTTGCATATCCATTTGAACCTGGCTCAAAGCTGCAAAAATGTGAAACTAAATTGACAGATGAGGAAAACCTTGTGTTACATCGCATTCCTTATCAGCAAGCCATAGTATCACTACTGTATTTAGATCAAAGCACAAGACTGGACATTGCGTACGCTGTGGGGGTTCTAAGTAGATTCAATTCTAATTATCGGAAAATCCACTGGGAAGCGGTCAAACAAATTATGCGATACATTAAAGGCACAGTCAATGTAGGAATAGCTTTCCGAAAAAGTGGAACAACTGAAACTGAAGGTTTCTGTGATGCTGATTATGCATCAGACCTCCATCAGCGGCTATCAACGACTGGCTATATCTTCAAGTTAGCTGGGCCAGCAGTTTCCTGGACTTCAAAACGACAACAAACTGTCGCTCTATCAACTACAGAAGCTGAGTATATGGCTCTATCAGCAGCAGCGCAAGAATTGGTATACCTCCAAGGATTGCTTCGTGAATTGTGTGTTTCACATAGTGAAAAACCAGGTAAGTGTATGCTGTGACAATAGAGGTGCCATTGCACTGAGTCACAATGGTGTGCATCACGCGCGAACAAAACACATTGACGTGAGGCACCACTATATTCATCATTTAATTAAAACAGGAAAATTCAGTGTGAACCTGTAAGTACCGATAAGCAGAAAGCTGATTTTTTGACAAAGGTAAATTTTCAGAGTTCATGAATTGACATCTCGAGAACTTGTGGGGGTGTTGGAAACAATCAATTTTACTCTTTGATGTGTTATATGTATGGTAGTTTATGTTTTCTCCTTGATCTTCGTTATGTACATCGTTGAATCAATGGTCTCTAAAAATGTGTGTTCCTGGCAATATGGTGTATTGCGTATTTGATTAAAAGGTCCACTTTATGATCTCACAGAGGACTAATTAGAGTCAATATCTAATACCCATAATGTTTGAATTTGTTTGTATCATCAGAATGCAAAGTTCATGATGGATGGCACAAATCTTAAGGAGTTGACTATAAAGACTTTTTGGAAGTTCTCGTTTGCAATATTAACTGTTACAATTGTATGATCATGGGAAAATGTCAAGACTGTCCAGGCAAACAAGCTTTCCTTGACGTGTTTGAAGCATCAGAAGATGATTTGATACCTGAAAATATACAATACAAACAATGGGTGATAAAGACAGAATGGAAATGGCGACAATTACAAAACTACACAAAGAGTTTTTTGGAGTGTTAACCAGCAAACCTTGAAAACCTGAATTACACTATTTTATTGCCAAAGTTCAGGACAAATTTCTGATAGACAAAAAGCAAACCGTGGCAGCTGAGTGGTTAGTTCTTGCCGACTTTTCAGAAAACAATTCCTTTATTGTTCAAGATGAAGTACAAGAGTACAACTGGATAAACAAAGAACCCACAATTCATCCATTTGTGTTCTATTATAAAGATCAACATAAAATCACAGTTTTTGTGTCATAAGTGACTACCCTGAGCACAATGCTACAGCAGTGCATGCTTTTCAACTGCAATTAACAAACTAGATAAAACAGGACAGAACTTCCATAAACAAACTGATCTACTTCTCTGATGGTGCTGCAAGTCAATATAAAAACAAAACAAAAGAATTATTAACATCTCCTTTGCAGGAGAAGGACATGGATTTGATGCAGAATGGCACATTTTTGCATTATGCTTCAGGAAAAATGCATGTGATTGAGTCGGGGGTGCAACAAAACAAGCTGTCACAAAATCTAGTCTTCAGTAGACCTAAGAGAACCAAATCTTGACACCTCAAGAAATGTTTAAATTATGTAAAGCAGAGGTAAAAGATTTACCAATGTTTTTAAAATGTGAGGAAATACAAGAACTCTACACCAATATCTTGGAGGAAAGATTCAAAACTTGTCAGAAGATTAAAGGCACCTGATCTTTTCATTGATTCATACACTTGCTGAAGTGTAAGATCACATCAACATTCCCTGATAGTGAACTTCCCCAGTGTGGAAAAGATGTACCAGTGACACTTAAAAATAAGGACATAGTGGCAAGGTTTTATGGTGAACAATGATGGATTGGTGAAGTTGTTATTACTGATTGTAAAAACCAATATGTGCATGTTTCATTTTACACCTACCAGGACAAAGGACTGACCGAACTTTTAACCTAATGCCAAAACTGAGTGAGGAAACTTATCTGTTGTTCAATGAACAATGTAGTACAAAAAAATAAGGTGAGTACAAGATCAATGTAATTAGCTGGCTCATTTTTTTAAAAAAAAGTGATCATAGATATGCTTAAATTATGTAACTGATATACTTTATCTATTAGTCCAGATACTGCCGACAATAAGCAAAATCTTTCCAAGTCATACCGGTAATGTTTTTTAGTAGCTTCCCATTGAGTCCCAAGGTTGAAATTTATACTGAAGTTCTAAATCATAAAGGTCTATTAAGTGGGTAATTTTCAGATTTTTAAATGGTCCCCCAACAAAGATACTGCTGGCCAGAGAATGAACAAATTCTTTTTTTTTTTTTTTTTTTTTTTTTAGATAGTGAACTTTTTTAAGTGTAAGCTTCTCACAATTGACACTCCATTAAAAGTACACTATGTAGTATAGCACCAAAAATATTAAGACCAACAAATTACTCCTTCTTTGGAGAAATACTGTTCAAAAATTTAGTTTTTTTTAAATTTGCAACCAATAAATCTGACCCATTAAAAATATATTAAGAAATACATTTAGTTAGATGACCATGGTTTTAATTCATAATCCAGTGTATGTTGAATTACATGCTTATTTGAAAGGTCTGGTGCAACTGCTTACTGTATAATTTTTTTAAAAACATGATGCTTCTAAATGCAAAAGAATGGTTGCAGCCCGAAACAAAATGAATGCTCTTTCTACATGATAACAAATTTTAAAAAAAATTAGAGTCCACCAAAAATGAGAGAATTCACCAACTGAATATCAGTTTCTTCTGAGATGGTCAAGCTACCAACACTGGACCACTTGATATGGATTGACCCAAGAATTAATATCTTTAAGTACAGAGAAAGATTTTTTCCCAATACTACCATTAACTGGAGTATATATTATCAGAGAGAAAGGTATAAAGAGTAAATTAATTAAAAGGGAAACAAGAGCAACTATCAAAATTGGACCATTTACATTTCCATGAATTGTATTAGTGGACTTAATATAAATATTCAGGTGTTATATGGAGCAGATTGATTGAAGAAGTACAAAGCGAATTTAGATTTCCATGCATCATCAATGAAGTGCAATGTGGACAATCACCACGACGGAATACAATTTACATCACCACCTTAGCAAGTACTAAATATGTGAGGCTAAATCACATCCGTTTAGTAAATAATACAAAAGTGGTGGAGAAAGAAAATGTTAATCAGCTACAATAAACGTCACTTACATTCATAAAAATTGTATATGAGTCTGATTTATTAACTAATATGTAAAAGGAAGCATTGTACCATGTTTTATGTACCCATGAGAAAATGTTTCCAACAAACTAGGGGTCATAGGCAATCATACATGTAATTTTAAATTTAAGAATAAAGGACTATTTTTCTGCAAATCCTAACCAGTACTGATACATTTAAAACCTTAAGCACAAGAAGATATTAATAAGATGACAGATAATGATATAGAATGTAGCATAAGTGCCTTCAACAATCCTTTACTGATAGTACGAAAGGTTACAGACAGGGTTCACCTCATGCTACATGCATGTACTTTCCATAGACATATAGAGACTGAGGGAGATACATCAGTGTATATCAATGAACTGTTAGTACATTTTGAGGAAGTGAAGTACTTTAGTTTGGTGGATTTGGCAATTGGCAGATGAGATTAAATGACAATTCAAAACCATACTCAGCATTTTTATATGATGGAATAAACTTTCAGTTTAAAGTATTACCATTTGGGCTAAAGATATTTGTTTCAGTATTTATACAAGCCTTAGGTCAAGCTCTTAGCAGTCAGTTACTGGAAGAACTTTCAATCTACGTCGATCTTTCAGCCGGTCGGTGATGACATAATCGAGGCACATGCCCTGCAATGTTTTTAAATGATTTTACAGAAACTATTTGCTAAAAAAATCATTTTTGCTTTACTTGCAGCTTTATATGTCAGGTTCATTATGAGGTGCCCAACATTTCATTACTGGTCATAATTGTTGTGATATTTACGTGGTAGTAAGACACAGCACGAAATTCGTAAAAGTTTGCAATGAAAAATTGGTGGCACTATGACTTTGTGATCGGTGCATGTTACATAATATGTTGCTGTGCATTGAAATTTAGCTAACATATTGAATTTTTCTTTAAACTTGGTGGAGGTCTGTAATTGTCACCAATCTCGAGAAAATTGATCTGATGTAGCATACTCATTTGTGGTCACACAGTGCCAGCAATAATGCTAAGGTGATATATCCAGAACATTCCTCATATTTCATAAATGGTTTGAGATACCAAAATGAGAGTTTGACAAACGACAGCACACAAACAGGAGAGTATTTTGCCATACGGTTATTATGTAATTCTTCATTATCTACCATATTGTTCCACTAACTACAGACATTTCCAGTGAAGGAATGTTATTTTTAAGAGCCATCAACAGCTGGTGAAGCAAGAAATGGTATGGGCTTTGGAACAACATAAATGAACTCATTACATGTTTATTTCATACTGAGGATGTGCTTTTTTCATAAAATGCTCACCTTAGTTTTCACCAGTTCCTCTCTTGATAAATTTAATGAACCACTGTGTACGGATTCTCTCACAACTGTGTCTGCACAACACGTTAGTGAGGTTAGACTGTGTAAACTCTGATGAGTTTTGGCAAAAGAAGCACATTTTAACATGGCAACAAGAAAATGTGTAGGTTTTCCTCAAAATTCCCCATTTATGACACTTCTCTGAAAGTTACAAATGGTTAACAAACAAGGAGAAAATTAATCGTTGTATTTTTGGTGGAATTCTTTTTGGATACTAACCACAGAAGAGGTGACAAATCTTTTTGAATAGGCACCATGCAAATGTGGGCATGAGGGGCGTCTCTTAATATTTACAAAACATGTGAGTGTAGGATTCAGTTTAGAATAGCACTTACCCTCCAGCACTCAGTATTTACCCTACAGTGCCTGCCCAGAGCCCCACCACCACTGATCTCCCCCATTGTCTGCGCATCTACCAGCTATGGTACTCTGCCTGCACCAGCCAAAACACAGTTCTTGGGTCACAACTGGCAGAATTTCAATAGTCCTATCTCCAGTCCTGGGTTTCTCATCTTTGAATGCCTGATACAGTTAATGCAGGTTTCCCAACACAAGTCATTTTTGTGTATGAACCCTGAAACCCTGCTCATTAACAGAAGCAAAATCCTTCTTCCCAGGCAAATAGTGGCTTATTATGTCTGTTGTAGAATATGACACCATTCACAATTGTTCACTTAAGACACATGTAGGTCTTGGCTTGGGATTCTCTAAGATACCACATTTGTTTTGCTTTTCTCACTAAATAATTAGAGGATCCACATTCATTTTCAATCCTTCGAAAGCTCCAACTTTTCAGAAGAAGTGTCAGCATCTGCATCTTCTCACTGTCTGCGGTGCTGGTCCTGAATTTCTCTTTCAATTGCTTTACCATTTCAGATTCAACATTTGTTTCATAATCTGCATTTTTTCCACACTAGGTATGTATTTACTTTGCAATAACTCAGAACTTGCTCAATGTTTTTCTGCACATATGTTTTCTTTTCCAGTCTGTTCTTTATCACTGGGGATTTGCAAGAGATAACAAACTATCATTTAATGCATCTACAGCAACTTTTGGGGCTGCAGATGTGTGACTCATCTGAAGAGCAATACACGTTCGTGGTTTCCACGTGTTTCAATGTAGCTGAGTCGGCCACCCACCCTTGTCCCTGAGTTAATTTTTTTCTACATTTACCACATATTTTGTAATCTGTCATTATGCCACTAATCATCTGCATTTGCACTTTACATAGATTTTTCTTACATCTGCTGTGTCCATCTTTCCTGAATGGGTTACAGCAATACATGATGATCTCAAACTTCATCTCCAAGAGGATTTGTATAATTTCAACACACATGACCTATTGCAGCAACTATCTGTGTACACGTTGCAGACACGCTACCATCCAATATTTGTTAGGTTGTTAACGCCCCGCCTACATCGTTACCTTCCAGTGCATTGTTAGACCACCACTTTTTTTTGACAATAAACATGTTTTTCAGTGCTTTGTGTCATATTGTCAGACTCTGAACACAATTTATTTTGCATGAACAACACATTCCTGTATGTATTAATTAATACCTCATAAACCCATTATCACCCCAACTTGACTTTTTACTGTTGTACAGTGTAACATGAAGAAGAAAATATATTATTTCATCAGTTTCATAGCTGGCATGTTTCTCAATATTCAAGGTCAAAGGTCAAGGTCACTGACGTTAATTGTGTACATTCTTCAACTATGGCAATCTCACATATCATTGAAAAGCTTGTTTCAAGAACTTTCCAAAATTACCTGATTCACTCTTGTGTCTTTATTAGAATGGAAATTTCAGCTGTTTTTGTCAGCAGTACTTGTCGAATTATCAGCACATTTTTAGAGCTTCAAGTAGCCATTACTCCTGTCTTACTTGTGCTAAAATTCTGTAATTTGTTATTTTTCATTCTCTTGTCATAAGCAATGAACACACCAAATTTCATGAATATTGAAATAGATCAGGTTGAAAATTGTACTTTTCTGTGTTTATCTGACATGGAATGACTCGTTTTTATCTTTTTTCCTTTTAATCCTTTCCTTTTCACCTTTTGTATGAAGCAGAAAACTATCACCATAATCATGATACTAAGACCTTATAATAGGAGAGCAGGTTATACAGGGTGTTACAAAAAGGTATGGCCAAACTTTCAGGAAACAATCCTCACACACACATAAAGAAAAGATGTTATGTGGACATGTGTCCGGAAACACTTAATTTCCATGTTAGAGCTCATTTTAGTTTCGTCAGTATGTACTGTACTTCCTCAATTCACCGCCATGATTTCATATGGGACACTCTACCTGTGCTGCTAGAACATGTGCCTTTACAAGTACGACACAACATGTGGTTCATGCACGATGGAGCACCTGCACATTTCAGTCGAAGTGTTCGTATGTTTCTTAACAACAGATTCGGTGATCGATGCATTGGTAGAGGTGGACCAATTCCATGGCCTCCACGCTCTCCTGACCTCAACCCTCTTGACTCTCATTTATGTGGGCATTTGAAAGGTCTTGTCTACGCAACCCCGGTACCAAATGTAGAGACTCTTCGTGCTTGTATTGTGGATGGCTGTGATGGAATACGCCATTCTCCAGGGCTGCATCAGCGCATCAGGGATTCCATGTGACGGAGGATGGATGCATGTATCCTTGCTAATGGAGGACATTTTGAACATTTCCTGTAACAAAGTGTTTGAAATCATGCTGGTACATTCTGTTGCTGTGTGTTTCCATTCCATGATTAATGTGATTTGAAGAGAAGTAATACAATGAGCTCTAACATGGAAATTAAGCGTTTCTGGACACATGTCCACATAACATATTTTCTTCCTTTGTGTGTGAGGAATATTTCCTGAAAGTTCGGCCGTACCTTTTTGTAACACCCTGTATAATAACCATTTTGATTTTTCCAGCATAATTATTCATAGTTTTCTTATCAGGTTGCCTACTAGACTGAAAAACCATCATGACAATGTATCTAATTGACTGCCATTTCATATGAGATGCTATTTCTCAATAATGACATGCCTCGCTACTTCATTTTCATCACTGGCACCACAGCACGCACACAATGCATTAGGAACAGCATTGATGTGCCTGGTACATATGTCACTCCATATTTTGATCTACATAATATTGCTATCTCCAAAAACAGTATCAATCAATAGCTCACAGAGTAAATTTTATACATGAGATATTTCATCTACCTTTTTTCAATTACTGTAGAAGTAACATGGGGTCAAATTTCTGACACTACTCTGTTTGTTTTAGTGTAACTCAAACCATGTACACAAAATATGAATCATTCTGTATAGAAAGTGAACATTTCAGAAGTAATTTTCTGTTAATCAGTAATGTAACAAAACAAATCTGTAAGCATGCAAAACTCTGAAACCCTTAACATGGGATTATAAAAGAAAGAAGTTATTTTGAAATAACAAATGAATGGAGAGGTGAAACAATTAGTAATAGGGTAAAAGGAACTACTACTATCAATAAGTAAGATATTATGTAACAGACTACTGCACACAATGAAGTAGAGGAGTATATATGTAAAATAAGTTACAAATGTAAGACAGGACACAAGATAAGATAAAAAATACAACATTATAGCAAGGTTTATGATACATTAATAAATAATATAGAGAAAATTTATAACTGGTAGAAAATAAACTTTTTCTCGCTAGCATTGAAATTTCAATACAAAACTTTCCAAGAAGAGACTTAACTCTGTCAAAATTTTAGGTCTGGTACTAATTTTATATTAACCACAACAGAGCAGAAAGTAAAAAAGAAGTCCATAAATGGAAAAAAGGTCGTTAAGATTTGAGCGTGATGCTATGTCATCACTAAAAGCATGCACAGTATAAGTGCTATCTTACGTCAATTTCGCCTCGACTTTCCAAAGTATCTAAAGAATCAAGAGTTGTACTCTTATACAGAATGGGTAATGCTGAATATATAAACTTGTACTTAGGAAACTCGGGCAATAGCCTCAGACCACAGGGCACATACAGCTACTTCTGCATTTGATCACTTGGGCCTTAGAAACACAAATGTCTCTACAACTTCTTAAACAGTGACAACAAACTGCAGAACTCTGGGATCATGATCTAGGTTAGTGGCGTTGCAAAAGGAGTTAATTAAGACCAAATAATATGTAGAAAGGTTATCAGAAGCGTTGAAAAAATCCAGACCAAATGGAATTAAAATCATGCCGTATGTTTTATTACAGATGAAAAGAGTGGAAGTAAATACAAGTGTAGCCTTTGTAGCAAATAAGAAAATTAAAAATACTACAAGTATTAAAGGAAACACAAATATTATATTAAAACTGGTTTTAAAAATAAGAAAGAGATATACTGTGGCAATCACTTGAAGCTATGGACCAACACTCAGATGCTGTTGAGGTATAACACCTCTACAAATATTTACAGTTATTTCAAGCAGAATGACCTCCTCCAAACCAACAAGCACGAATTCTGAAAACCTCCATCACACAACACCCCCTACACTTTTTTGTATTTATTTATTTGTTTTACTCCACATACCATCCTCAAAGATAAAGATTGAGGGAATAAGGTAGATGGAATATTTCCTGATTTATAAAAACAATTCGACTTAATACTGTACCAATGTTTATTATCAAAAGTATGGTGATATGGGTATCAGACAACATTTGTGGCTGGGTTGATGTTTTCTATGTAAACAGGGTACAGCATGTTTTATCTTAGATTGAGACTCTTCAACAAAAGTACTTTCTGGTGCACACAACACAACAGCAACACCAGAAATCCTGGAGCAGGTACATAAATACCACAGCCAACTGTTTTCCTATAGATCTTGCATGTCATTCTGACGGACAAAGACAAATTGAACCTGGAAAGAAGTATGGAAAAAGATGATGTCCATACCACCGTTAAGTCCAGCACAGCTGGAAAATCGCCAGGATACATGGGATTCCCATTTAATTCTACCATATGTACTGGGATATCATCAGGGACATCTTCACCAGTCATAAATGATGTGATTGGTGGTCAGAAAATACCAGAAGATTTCAAAAAGTAACACACTATCTTAATGCTGAAGAAAGCAGCATTGTGAAAAATGGAGGATTACAGACATATCACACTGACTACAATACAGCAGCACAATGCACGGCAGACAAATTAAAAGTGCTGATGAAGAAAATGATACACCCTCACCAGACATGTGCCATGCCCAGAAGGGCCACCTATGAGGCTTTAGCCGAATATAGAGAAGTCATAGGCATTACAGCAGTAAACAAATTCGACGCTGCGATTGTGCTGATGGACTTTGATAAGGCCTTCACTAGAGTGAACGACGGCTATCTTTACAAGATTCTAGAAAAACTATGCCTGGATACTCTTTCATCTGAATAATAACGAATATACTTAAGAGCACCACCTCCAGGCCATAAATAAACGGCCGTAACACAAAACTGATGGAAGTTCAGAGGTTGGTGAGACAAGGCTGCCCACTCTCAGTGGCATTATTTGCAATGGCCCTGGATCCCCTGCAGCGGAAAACCAACACCATCACTGGAATCAAGTTGCCCGGCACTACAGTGAAATGTAAAGCTTACACTGACAACATAGGATCCTTCATAAAGACAAGACAGACTTTTCAAGAATACAAGAACCCACCAAAATGTTGAAAAAGTGGCAAGGCCCAAAATAAATCCACACAAAACTTCACTCGTATTTATCGGAAACCACAAACTTAACAAAGGGAGCACATGGTACTTGAGACACACAAATGCCAGTGAAAATGGCAGCCAAAAGCGGGCAATCAGCTCTACACAAAATAAGAGAAATTGCAAGATCTACATCTACATCTATACTCCGCGAGCCACCTTACGGTGTGTGGCGGAGGGTACTTATTGTACCACTATCTGATCCCCCCTTCCCTGTTCCATTCACGAATTGTGCGTGGGAAGAACGACTGCTTGTAAGTCTCCGTATTTGCTCTAATTTCTCGGATCTTTTCGTTGTGATCATTACGCGAGATATATGTGGGCGGTAGTAATATGTTGCCCATCTCTTCCCGGAATGTGCTCTCTCGTAATTTCGATAATAAACCTCTCCGTATTGCGTAACGCCTTTCTTGAAGTGTCCGCCACTGGAGCTTGTTCAGCATCTCCGTAACGCTCTCGCGCTGACTAAATGTCCCCATGACGAATCGCGCTGCTTTTCGCTGGATCATGTCTATCTCTTCTATTAATCCAACCTGGTAAGGGTCCCATACTGATGAGCAATACTCAAGAATCGGACGAACAAGCGTTTTGTAAGCTACTTCTTTCGTCGATGAGTCACATTTTCTTAGAATTCTTCCTATGAATCTCAACCTGGCGCCTGCTTTTCCCACTATTTGTTTTATGTGATCATTCCACTTCAGATCGCTCCGGATAGTAACTCCTAAGTATTTTACGGTCGTTACCGCTTCCAATGATTTACCACCTATGGCATAATCGTACTGGAATGGATTTCTGCCCCTATGTATGCGCATTATATTACATTTATCTACGTTTAGGGAAAGCTGCCAGCTGTCGCACCATGCATTAATCCTCTGCAGGTCCTCCTGGAGTACGTACGAGTCTTCTGATGTTGCTACTTTCTTGTAGACAACCGTGTCATCTGCAAATAGCCTCACGGAGCTACCGATGTTGTCAACTAAGTCATTTATGTATATTGTAAACAATAAAGGTCCTATCACGCTTCCCTGCGGTACTCCCGAAATTACCTCTACATCTGCAGATTTTGAACCGTTAAGAATGACATGTTGTGTTCTTTCTTCTAGGAAATCCTGAATCCAATCACAAACCTGGTCCGATATTCCGTAAGCTCGTATTTTTTTCACTAAACGTAAGTGCGGAACCGTATCAAATGCCTTCCTGAAGTCCAGGAATACGGCATCAATCTGATCGCCAGTGTCTACGGCACTGTGAATTTCTTGGGCAAATAGGGCGAGCTGAGTTTCACATGATCTCTGTTTGCGGAATCCATGTTGGTTATGATGAAGGAGATTTGTATTATCTAAGAACGTCATAATACGAGAACACAAAACATGTTCCATTATTCTACAACAGATTGACGTAAGCGAAATAGGACTATAATTATTCGAATCTGATTTATGACCCTTCTTGAAAATGGGAACGACCTGCGCTTTCTTCCAGTCGCTAGGTACTTTACGTTCTTCCAGCGATCTACGATAAATTGCTGATAGAAAGGGGGCAAGTTCTTTAGCATAATCACTGTAGAATCTTAAGGGTATCTCGTCTGGTCCGGATGCTTTTCCGCTACTAAGTGATAGCAGTTGTTTTTCAATTCCGATATCGTTTATTTCAATATTTTCCATTTTGGCGTCCGTGCGACGGCTGAAGTCAGGGACCGTGTTACGATTTTCCGCAGTGAAACAGTTTCGGAACACTGAATTCAGTATTTCTGCCTTTCTTCGGTCGTCCTCTGTTTCGGTGCCATCGTGGTCAACGAGTGACTGAATAGGGGATTTAGATCCGCTTACCGATTTTACATATGACCAAAACTTTTTAGGGTTCTTGTTTAGATTGTTTGCCAATGTTTTATGTTCGAATTCGTTGAATGCTTCTCTCATTGCTCTCTTTATGCTCTTTTTCGCTTCGTTCAGCTTTTCCTTATCAGCTATGATTCGACTACTCTTAAACCTATGATGAAGCTTTCTTTGTTTCCGTAGTACCTTTCGTACATGATTGTTATACCACGGTGGATCCTTCCCCTCGCTTTGGACCTTAGTCAGTACGAACTTATCTAAGGCGTACTGGACGATGTTCCTGAATTTTTTCCATTTTTGTTCCACATCCTCTTCCTCAGAAATGAACGTTTGATGGTGGTCACTCAGATATTCTGCGATTTGTGCCCTATCACTCTTGTTAAGCAAATATATTTTCCTTCCTTTCTTGGCATTTCTTATTACACTTGTAGTCATTGATGCAACCACTGACTTATGATCACTGATACCCTCTTCTACATTCACGGAGTCGAAAAGTTCCGGTCTATTTGTTGCTATGAGGTCTAAAACGTTAGCTTCACGAGTTGGTTCTCTAACTATCTGCTCGAAGTAATTCTCGGACAAGGCAGTCAGGATAATGTCACAAGAGTCTCTGTCCCTGGCTCCAGTTCTGATTGTGTGACTATCCCATTCTATACCTGCTAGATTGAAGTCTCCCCCTATTACAATAGTATGATCACGAAACTTCTTCACGACGTTCTGCAGGTTCTCTCTGAGGCGCTCAACTACTACGGTTGCTGATGCAGGTGGTCTATAGAAGCATCCGACTATCATATCTGACCCACCTTTGATACTTAACTTAACCCAGATTATTTCACATTCGCATTCGCTAATAACTTCACTGGATATTATTGAATTCTTTACTGCTATAAATACTCCTCCACCAATGGCGTTTATCCTATCCTTGCGGTATATATTCCATTCTGTGTCTAGGATTTCGTTACTGTTCACTTCCGGTTTTAACCAACTTTCCGTTCCTAATACTATATGCGCACTATTTCCTTCAATAAGAGATACTAATTCAGGAACCTTGCCCTGGATACTCCTGCAGTTTACCAATATTACGTTGACTTTTCCTGTTTTTGGTCTCTGAGGACGGACGTTCTTTATCAACAATGATAATGTCCTCTCTGGTAAGCCGTCAGGTATTTTATCGTTTCGCCCAAGGGGGGGGGGGGGTCCCTCTAACCTAAAAAAACCCCGTGTGCACGCCACACGTACTCTGCTACCCTAGTAGCTGCTTCCGGTGTGTAGTGCACACCTGACCTGTCTAGGGTGGCCCTACAGTTCTCCACCCAATAACGGAGGTCGATGAATTTGCAACTATTATAGTCGCAGAGTCGTCTGAGCCTCTGGTTTAGACCCTCCACACGGCTCCAAACCACAGGACCGCGATCGACTCTGGGCACTATACTGCAGATATTAAGCACAACTTGCACTCCGCGTGCGATGCTGGTTGTCTTCACCAAATCAGCCAGCCGCCGGAAGGAACCAAGGATGGCCTCAGAACCCAAGCGGCAGGCGTCATTCGTTCCGACATGTGCTACTATCTGCAGCCGGTCACACCCAGTGCGTTCAATAGCTGCCGGAAGGGCCTCCTCCACATTACGGATGAGACCCCCCGGCAAGCACACCGAGTGCACACTGGCAGTCTTCCCCGACCTA
This sequence comes from Schistocerca piceifrons, assembly GCF_021461385.2. Classification (NCBI taxonomy): domain Eukaryota; kingdom Metazoa; phylum Arthropoda; class Insecta; order Orthoptera; family Acrididae; genus Schistocerca; species Schistocerca piceifrons. Next base: position 154,806,291 of record NC_060148.1, read on the forward strand.
CCCGCTATTTTCCTAAGGGGCTCCATAACCCGCCTAACGTTGGAGCTCCCTATAATAGGCCCACCCTCTGTGACTGTCGGGACCTTGCCGGAGAATCGGCCACTGGCCCAACAGGCGAGGCATCCTGTGCTGGCTCAGAAACGATGTCATCACCACTAGGAAGCACCCCGTACCTGTTGGAAAGGGGTAAGGCAGCTGCCACGCGGCCAGATCCCACCTTCGCCTTTCGGCCAGGCACGCGCGAGCCCACCACTGTCCGCCATTCACCCTGGAGTGATGGCTGACCGGTAAGATGCTCACTGCTGGAAGACGCAGCGACATCAGGGGTTCCATGTGATTCCAAGGCCACCGAAGTAGGCATAGGTCTCACCACAGTTGCCCCAACGCCACTACGAGCAGACGCCTGCGCCTCGAGCTCGATGAGCCTAACAGACAAAGCCTCCACCTGCCCCCGAAGAGTGGCCAATTCTCCTTGCATCCGCTCACAACAACCACAGTCCCTACACATGACTATGTTTACCCTACTCTATACGGTGACAAATTCCCAAGATAATCTTCTGATGAGCTACTCTGATAATCAAGAAACACTCACTGAAATACGAGACGCGAAAACTACGCTAGGTTTTCCCAGAAAAACTATTTAAAAGCTAAGCGCAGCAAATAAGTACAAAAACGCTTTATACAAACAGTACTCGCTGCTGCTGGTGCTCTCGCTCTGGCTGTCACAAGACAACTGCTGATTCAAGTGACTAGTGGCTAACGGCCGCGAAACAAACAAAAGACGGTTTTAGGGCGCTTTCTGTTCTAAACGATCAAGAAAACACTAAGAAATCTAACACGAAAACTACGTAAAGTTTTATCAAGAACTGTTAGTTACTATGCAGAGCAGATAAACACAAATAGAATCCCTTCCTTAGTGGAAGGTCGTAAACAAAATGCAAAATAAACGCTTTATACAAACAGTACTCGCTGCTGCTGGTGCTCTCGCTCTGGCTGTCAAACGGAAACAGACTGATGAACGTATTCCTGAACACAAGTCTCATCAGCGAACAACTACTCTCAAAAGTGTGGTTTCTGGCTGTCAAACTTCCTACTGCTACCGATTGGCACTTCCAAGATCAGCAAAACTGTAATGTCCTTCTTCTATGCCAAGGCAGAATTCTTCACTACGTGAAAGCGAGGCGACACAGAACTGTCTGATATAGCAGTCAATATTTGTTGATAATGTCCCCTCTTGGCACTTATGTGCGTCTGTATTTGGGGTTACAAAATTAAGTCACTTTAGCAAGCAAGCTTAGATTCAAATTATTACTATCAGCTAGTTGCATTGTTCAGTGGTTGCCACCAAAGTTGCTCATTAACAGATACTAGGTGGTCAATTCACATTTCAAAATGAATTGATATCATTGATTGGCATAGCACATGTACAATGAATTAATTAATTCCTTCGAATGACACAGGCTTCAGTTCACGCAGCATGATGTTTTGTCTGTTGAAAATTATTTCCTTTAATATTAATGTGGAATACTACATCATTATCATCATCTTTATTGTTATTCTTATTGTCCAGGGATAAGCCATACTTGGTTCACTTCTTGTGATGCTCGGTTCGAAAACGTAGGACACTACAGTTTTTCCTTAACTTGGTTTTTATTAACACAGTTTTTTTTAATATGATTCACTACTATGAATGGACACATTTGTTTTTGGGCATGATGCAGTATGAAACTGACCAACTGAGCTATATACAAAATGACAATTTCAGGGCCTACCCTCCAAATAAATTTCTTGGCCAGCCACTGTCTCATCTGTCCTTAGTCCTTTGACTGTTGTTGTTGAGTGCTGTCTTCATGTTCTGCCGGTCACCAGGTACTTTTGACGAGTTTAAGCACAGCTTGTGGGTTTTCCTTGAGCGCTATTGATGAGTTAACTTATGCCATCCTGCTGCCCCCTGACCACTAATGACGAGTATAAATGTGCAACTTCGCAGGCAGCTGTGTACTGTTCATGTATTTAAGTGCACAATAGAGCTTTGAACCTATTTTTTAGCAGTTTCTCACAGTTCTGGCTACTAAGTTGGTAGTAGTACTGTGTCTACTACGATATTATTTCACTGCATTCAATTTTACTTCATCTTACTGTTCATCAAGATTAGAATAAAAATGTTTGGGATTACGGAAATGTCCGATTCCACCCGTATGCTTTGACCAATGACGTCACCAATATGGCGCCTATGCGGTCATTATGTAAACACGATTACAAAATCCATAAATATAATCAAACCAACGGGACCAGCGCGGGAAATTGGGGTTTTTTTGGGTGGGGACAATCTAAAAACACACACACACACACAAATAAAAATTTCCCCAATTCCACTACATTCACAATATTCACAGGAATCTGCCACTTCCCTTCATCTACATAGCTCAACCACAGTTGCCGATACCACTAAAGAACAATTGACATCTAGAAAAATTCGAACACTGCGACTACACATACCATCAAAAATGGTAATCGGACCTATATAGGTCAACAGCAGCTCACAATACCAAAACACGTAGCTACGATGAGTCATTGGAATCGGACACTTCCCTTGACCTATATAACTCAAATACAACTGACGATACCAAAAAAATTGAAATAAAGTACTTCCCCTAAGATACATAAATCAACCACAAGTGCTGATAACAAAACACCAACCACCAACACATGCAGTAAATAACACTGACCCAACAACACACAAATACCCCACCAATCATCATAACATGCAAACAATAGATCCAAAAAAATGGCTACTTACCACAAAAAAGTTCCAGCGCTACATACTAGGTCAGCAACCCCAATCCCCCCACCTCCGCCAAACAAACAAACAAAAACACATCCAAAACAAACCAGCCCCCCCCCCTCTCCCTCAACCTTAACCCAATTAAACTTGGAAAACATATCCATACCAAACAAAAGAAGCCACAAATTAAATTAAATGACTTACCACTCGACAAACAGCAAATGACACCACAATAACATAAACACAACACAAACTTAATTCTTAACTCACTGAAACCAATTTCTGTTCTTCTATAACAGTCATGACCAATAAATGCACACTTCAAGTAGTGATAACCAAATGAACCCACTACACCACATAATACGCGGACCATACACACGCCACTTGAGGACACCTCCAACTGCAACAAGACGACAGCTACAAACACAACACACTCATAAACTAAACTCCGCACCGTCATGACGTCACACACCACAACATCCTTACGTCACAGATCAAGGCCGACGGGTGGGATCGGACGCCTCTGTTGATCCAAATGTTTTTATCTTCAGCCCTTCTATTGAATATGTTGTTGTTGTTGTTGTTCCATTCCATTGAGGAAGACATTATGAAGATATGAAGCATGACAGTGGGGATGAATTAGTCGATGTTGATACAAGTGGTAGCTCCTCCACAGATTCTGACCATGACAGTCTTGAAGTCATGTACCTCAACAAGTGTAACATGTAGTCTTGTGTCTACAAGATGTAATTGATAGTCTGTCTGAGGAAGAAAGGGTGGTGACAAATTTGACTAGGAAAAAAATCATTTTAGTCAACTTAATCATGCATTTGAAGACTTGTCCTGAGGACACAGCAATCAGCCAGGGAATGATCCAAGCTCTCTGTCATTCTTCATGTTATTTTTCAGGAAGATACTGTACTGACTAATACACATACAGGAAGTTTGGAGTCCCTTGATGTCTGTTTTACACATGTGAAGTGCACAGGAGTGAAAGTACCGCATACACTGCATCAGACAGACAAAAATTATAAATGATCCTCTGTTTATGGTATTGAAATATTCATAAATCAATAAAGATATTTCATACACTTGGATTTACATTTCTTTGAAGATTTTATTGCACAATTGGGCATAAAACAGATCATTTTCTTTCATTTCATGAACTGATGGTTTTAAAGTTTCCTTGAGGTGTATGAGTCTCAGCTTTATCTTTAATAATGATAGAAGCTGAAGAAATTAATTAAAATTTGTATCACAGCCATGACTTGAACCTTTTTTCAACTTTATTCAAGTGACTGTATACATACAAATAGAGCACATTAATAAGAAATGACACATTATATTTAGTTTCAGATTTTCTTTTTAAAAATTTATCCTTTATTACATTTTTGTTGACTATCTTTTCAGTGTTGGGAGTTCATTTTGGTTTTACATTTAGGATATTTTTCCATGTGTGTGTTTTTGTAATGCTTTCAGTCTTTTTATGAAGTTTTTGAGTTAGCTTTGTTGACTTCTTTCCTCATTGATGATTAATGGCAGCAAATAAACAGTTTTATGTTACTAGTGTAGGTCGGCTCAGTGACAGAGAGCTGTGACATCTCTCCCCCGCCCCCTCCCCGCACATCTAGTACAGCAAAGGCTGCCCCAGGCACCCCATCCCCACCGCACCTCAAGGTGGCACTCTGGAGCCAGTTGACTGTCGCCAACAAACCTTTCAGCTGCATTTGGACTGTGGCTAACTCCTCCTGCATCCGCACACAACAGAGACAGTCCCTATCCATCTAGCTAATATGTGATTTACTATAAGAAACTTAAGGAAACCTACTGCCACACAAGGTTAACAACTACACTCTAGGTGGCAGAAAGGACACTCAACAATGAAAAACAATAAAAATTTATGGTAGAAGCTAGATGTGGTGCTTATTTTGATGCTAGGGGCTATTAGGTGGATACTACAGGAAAAAACAGTGCCCTACAGTATACTGCTAGAGGCTATATTGTGAATGTTAGTTATAAATGTTAAACAGTAACCAGAGGTAAACTACACCTACTGGTTATCCCTCGCATTTACAGTGTAATCAAACGTTTACGTACACGCGAAAATGACCTAATAAAACTGTAAAAACGGCTACATTCAATGTATCGAGTCGAAATGACACAAATAAACGTAAATACTGAGTATTGTACACTGACAGATGCAGGTACAAAACAAAACCTTTAGCTAACAATAAGAGTTCAGAATGAAAAGCACAAATACGAGCTCTACTTTATAGGAACCCATAGGCTCACAGTACACGATCACTAATGCCCACAACAAACTAAGGAAAATAAGCAGACGGCGAGGAGAGTATTAGCTTTCTGCTAACTAAACCGTATGTAAGAAGGACTCAGAAGTTTTAGTGTAACATTGATTTACTCAGACATTTTAGTGTAACACTAATTTACCACGTATTTTACGTCTACTTAACCGTTAACGCTCGCAGGTTGCGCTAGTCAAATGTATGCAAGTGGCGTTAGAGTTCACCGTCAGTATCACTTTTCCTAATAAAACGTATAAAAACTGCTACCTTCAATGTAACGAGCCTAAATGACACTAATATGCGTGAATACTGAGCATCCAACACTAACTTAAACTGATTAACCCTCGTATTTAGAATGTAAACAAACGTTCACGTACACGCGAAAAATGACCTAATAAAATGTATAAAAACTGCTATCTTCAACGTATCGAGTCTAAATGACACTAATAAACGTAAATACTGAGTATTGTGCACTACTTAATTGATGATCCCGCGCATTTAACAATGTAATTTAAGAATGTAAACAAACGTTTGCGTACACGCGAAGCTGTCCTTCGCTTTTCCTATTCAAACGCAAATAAAAACTGAAACCTTCAATTTATCAAGTCTATTTCACACTAATACACGCAAATACTATAGAAAATACAGAAAAAACTGTTAATTACATATCTCGTAACACTCACTGAAAAAGACGTAAAATTTTGCTGTTGGCCACACGAGCGACAAGATTCACACTGGTTTTGAATGCATCTGCTGGTTCTGCGATACTGTCACCCTTCGTGTACTGTGTTGTCAGCAGTAACCTCGTGGTGTCGTGGAAATTTGTGTGTGACATTCTCCAGGTAATTTATAAGCGTTTATAAACTGCAAACAAGAATAAGTGAAGCAATGTGTTTCGGAAGTAAATTAACATGGTACTTAATTTCTATCACAGTAACAGTTGAGTTTGATGAGCGTAATAGTTCGCGAATATCTTGTGATGACTCTGCTGTTAAATACCTGAGTTGTTTGTGCTTGTTTTTGGCCTGACCGGTAAAATCGCTACGTGTATCTAAGTAAAAGAAACGGCTGAGTGTGTGACGTGCTGTCAGGAGCAGTTTGTCTACGAAGTAATCTCCTCATATACTTCGTGGCTAACGAGAAAAGGCGGACAGTGAAATTCAAAGGTTGTCCATGTTAGTACGGTTATTTTGGCTTACTTAGCAGTAATAATGATTGTGATGATAATTTTCTGTGATGTGATGTAGACATATAGCGGCTCCAGATTTTAGGGCTAACGTAAGCATTTTTTAAAGTGCCCACAGTTACTACATCATTTCATGGTTTGAGGATGTTCGCATGAAAGGAAATGCTGCAATTCTGTTGCATTTTGTTAGTTTTCACTGTGCTTTGATTATTCGTGTCGTTAGTATTCGTGTAATCATATGTAAATACCAGTTTGTTGTAGTGTGTGGGTTTTAATGGAGTTCTGTGTAAGAGTACTGTAACATCATTTACGAACTGGCGAGATACAAGGTACAGATTAACTATAATCTGTCTAACATAAAGCATTACATGTCATCAGCACTCAATAGATCATTCATCATGTTTACAGTTAGTATGAAGTCGTTTAAGTAAATCAGTTTCGTTAGAAAATGCTAACCAATGTTTAATCTTGATGGTAATCAAGAATGAGAACTTCCGCATTGCAATGTGCAGTCTACAGTGCAGGTATTGGTTTCCTTTAATAGCAGGTAAAGATTCTAAAATGATGACGCTTCCTCTAAATTGAGCATACATCCGTGAATGAATACAGATGAAGTAAGTTTCAAGGTAATGCCTATGTTGAAAATGCATATTCACTGATAAACAATCCGTATGTCCGAATTTTCTTCATGTCCCTATCATACTGAAATTAACACAATGAACCAAGTATAGAATGAAATATTTGATGTTATTAAGTAATGTCGCTGCAATCAATTGCCTGCTGTGATTGTTTGTAATGCTGAAGTTAATGCATGCACACAAAATTACACATCTTCTGTAATTGTCACAACAGGATGGTATCCATGAGCCAGTGTTACAAAGAAACAGTAGCAACTTTAATGCTCAGTTTCCATTGCATGTTATTTTATGATTGTTCTCACTCTTCATGACCTGCAAAATGTGAATGAGTTTATATCACTGAACACACTTTTCCTCAGCCACTTTGAATTTGTTTCCTGTGTAATCACCAGTTTACTGCACGCAATATATGAGTGAAAATACTGCTTTTGAGCTATACCTCATGGTAAAAACGGAAACTGAGTGGGCCAAAAACTTTTCTTATCTGATTGCTTTTTCTTTTCAGACTGTAGAACTGAAGCGATGGACCAGGAGCCAACTAAGTGGATAAAAAAAGATGAAACTCATGAAGTACAAACTGAGTTACACTTCATAGTAAGTGGCTTACTTGTATTTCTTAACAGGGTTTCATTAATTTGTGTGTGCAGTGTGATGCGTGAATACATACAATTGATGTCATATAGCTGGAAACATGAATAATTCGGTTTACTAAACTGATGAACTTACTGTCTTAAACATGACATTTTGCACAGTGCATTGAAATAAGCCTTGTATTAAACCTCACATAGAATTGGGCAAGAGTTTCAATTTAATGTTTAGTAAACATGGAAAACTTTTTTAATGCACAACCCAATTATACTGATAAACTGGTTGCCATAAAGTGGGTGTATTCTGCTCTGATACACCTCTTTTGAATGACAAAATTTTGAAGTGACATTCGGATGGTCACTGATCTGAGAAGTACATTTTATTTACTTTGAATATGTGAACCCTATGTAAGTAGAACTCTCAGCAGTAAAGTTAAATTTCTGACAAATATCACATGGAAGCATAAATTGTTACACAGCAGAATGAATTTGTATGTTGGCAGCAAAGTTTTGATGAAGCCATGGGGCTACACATCAAATATTGACAGGTTTGTTCATAACCACTTTCTGAATTTGCTGCACATTGTTATGCATATTGTTTGTGAAACTGCCACAATGTTACAGTTACTGATGTAAATAATCTTACATATACGTGTCACTTGAAATCTGATGTAGTGCAACCGGTTGTAGGGTATTCACCTATCAGCAGCAAACAAATTCACTTGGTGCCACTAGTATTTTTATCCTGCAAATGAGAATTGAGCACACTGACACAATCACGCAAACTACTTGTGAACTATCTGTGCTGAAAAAATCTGTTTCAACATCCATCTTGAGTGCAACTGCAGAAGTACTGGGATAGCATTAATGCAGCATTTGCATTTGAATATATGTGAGTACTTCATTATAGATTATACAGACTATGTGAACAGCTTGCAATTCATTTGACAAGCATTATCACAACAGTAATCCTAAACAATCACTGTAAGGAAATGATAGGAAAATATATATACTAAATTTTATTAAATACAGTAAAAGAGCGGTTAGACCCGACACAGTTCAGGCTTTGGCTTTGACCCCTGATGTAATGATGGTTTGGCATTCAGGATGATATGTATGCACAACACACATCATGTAAATGAAAAGCAGTTTGAAGATCCATTGACTTTGGACCTAAACTGGAGAACTATTCAAAGGCTACAAGGTTAAAATGTGGTTCTAGACCCACTCCCCCCCCCCCCCCCCCCCTTGTAACATTAGTTGTAGTGGCAGTCTGATTCATAGTGCATCTCAAGGCTTAGCCTATGTTCAAAAGTGGCAGTGTGGCTGTGAGCTGACAAAGTCTAGAAATGTGAAAGCCAAGTAAAGGATATGGCAACAAATTGATCAGTAGCACAGCCTAATGTTAACCAAAACATCCAAATGGTGCCCATAACGTAACTTTTTACGTACAAGAAGTCTTCTCATACTCTGTGTGCTGTGTTAGTTGATGAACTGAACTTCCCTATGACCTTAACATTTTATCAGTTGAAAGCCACCTTCTTTGCCAAATTAATTAAATGTTAATTTTTAATTGGTGTATATTTTGGGCATGAGCACATGCTGGAAACTAATGACACAAAATTTCTATTCGGAAATTATTGAAGCATTTTAACTAAAACAAAATTAATATTTAACATATTTATTCTTCGTGTTTGTATATTTATTTCAAACATAGTCACCGTGGCACTGAACACCTTTCTCCCAGTGAGACACCAGGTTGTTGGTGTCGTCACTGTAGAATGCTTGATTTCGTTGGCAGACCCACAGCCTCACCTACGCTCGCACTAATTCATCACTATCAAAGTTGAGTCCCTGAAAGTGTTCTTTAAGTTTTGCAAACAGTTGAAAATTCATTGGCTCAAACCTGGTCAGTATTGAGGCTGATCAATAATAATGAATCAAAGGCGTCAGACTGTTGCCGGTGCAAAAAAAAAGTTGTGTATGGTCTGGCATTGTCATGCTGAAGGAGAGGGTGTTCCACATGTGGATGAACTATTTGAATTGATGCTCTGTTGTCTGACGGTTTTCTCACGTGCTGACACAGTTAAATCTCTCTCTCTCTCTCTCTCTCTCTCTCTCTATCTCTCTCTATCTCTCTCTCTCTCTCTCTCTCTCTCTCTCTCTCTCTCTATCTCTCTCTATCTCTCTCTCTCTCTCTCTCTCTCTCTCTCTCTCTCTCTCTCTCACACACACACACACACACACACACACACACACACACACACACACACACACACACACATCCCCTGCAGTTCAGAACTGTTCATCAGGAGGGTGCTGCATACTGTGTCAGCAAAGTGGTAACATCACCAGTGTCATATGCATGACAACTGATATTAAGAACAGAATCAAAATTTTGGAGGCATTATTTTCTGGCACACTCTTGTAATAAATTGATGCATTTTACAATTGCCTCAAATGTTGCAGAATGGTTCCCTTGGCATTGCCCAGCATCCACTTGGAAGTCATAATACTAAATCCATATACACAGCAGCCAAAGCATTATGAACACTGATCTACTATCAGTATAAACTCATCCAGGCAATAGCATCTCACCTTGTCTTCTCGTCAGACACACACACGTTGCATGGAGTATCAGTGAGCATCTTGTCTTGTTGTAAAATAGGAAATGCGCACAATCTGAGTTTGACCAAGAGCAGATTTTGATGGCCTGAAGGCTTGGTATGAGCGTTTTGGAAGCTGCACAGCTTGCCAGGTGTTGAAGTAGTACTGTGGCAGTTGTCTTCAACACATGGTAAAACAAAGGTGAGACCATGGCCAGACATTATGGGGTTGGGCAAGTACTCCTCATCACAGACGGTAGACATCATAGGCTGGGCAGACTGGTAAAACAAGACAGGCAACAAACTGTGGTGTAACTAACATCAGACATTAATGCTGGGCAGAGTACAGTTGTGTCTGAATGCACAATGCTCCAAACACTCCTAATGATGAGTCTGTGCCGCTGATGACCCACGCCATGACATCGACAACAACTGAAATAGGTATGTAACTATTGGCGCTGGATGTTGGCACAATGGCCGAGCACTGCATGGTCTGATGAATCCTGATACCTTCATCGTGCCTTTGGGAGGGTTCATTTCCGTCACCCACAAGGGGAACAGCCTCTTGACTCCTGTACTGTTGGGGCCTCCATTATACTCTGGGAAACAACCACGTGGGCACCCATGGGTCCAGTGGAGCTCGTGTGAGGCACCGTGTCACAAAAGAAGTATTGTAAACTGGTTGCAAAGCACATCCACTCCTTCTGTTGTTGTTGTGCTCTTCAGTGGGAAGACTGGATTGATGCAGCTCTCCATGCTACTCTATCCTGTGCAAGCTTCTTCATCCCCGAGTAACTACTGCAACCCACATCCTCCTGAATCTGTTTAGTGTATTCATGTCTTGTTCTCCCTCTGATTTTCACCCTCCACCCTTCCCTCCAATACTAAATCGATGATCCCTTGATGGCTCAGAACCTGTCCTACCAACCAGTCCCTTCTTCTATAGGGTGGCACACAAAATGTGCTACCATTTGGTTTTTGAATATAAACTTTATTGTCAATACAATCTGAAAGGAACATACACTATAATGAAGAGCCGTCCATGGAGGTTTGTTCTAACTCAGTACATGCTCAATGTGCCCATCATTTCGTTTCCTAACTTTCTTCAAAGGAACGCTGAAGTTAGTGAGTACCCTACAGCCCATGTCTTCCCTAATTTCACTGAAAGCTTAAAGAATAAGTCTTCTGAGCTCCATTAAATCACGTGGACGTTTCAGGAAATTTTTTTCCTTTAGGTACCTCCAAAGAAAAGAGTCACATGGATTGAGGTCTGGACTATTGGGGGGCCAATTTTGTCCATCATTGAAGCAACCTGGAAACCTGAGTGAAATGATCCGCATGTCGAAATGCTCGTGTAAAAACTCCAACACAGTGTTTGCAGTATGTGGCCTTGCTCCATCTTGCATGAATCACTGTGTGTTGAAGGGCAAGGCAGTAGCAAGAAGCTGTGGAATGAATCTATTGCGAAGCATGCTCAAATAATGTTCGCTGTTCAGTTTCTTCAAAGAAAAAGGGTCCAGTAAGTCCGTGACTGGAAATTGCTGCCCACGCTGTAATCCTCGGAGCATATTGTCGTTCATGAAGCACTTGTGGGTTATCAGTGGCCCAAAAGTGTACATTTTGTTTGTTAACCGCACCATCTAAATGAAAATGTGCCTCATCTGAAAAGCGAACGTTGTTGAGTGATTCTTCTCTATCCTCCACCCACTGAGCAAACAGTAGTCTCTGCTGCTTGTGTTCTTCAGTGAGCTTCTGTGCACAGGTCATCTTGTATGGGTACATGTGGAGGCCACTTTTAAGAATGCATTGAATGGAGTGACTGGATATTCCCAGTTGCACTGCTGCCTTTCTACACAATTTCCCGGGACTTCTCTGTACAGCAACTCGTACTGCTTAAATATTTTCCGGCGAACAAACAGGCTTAGGCCGAGGTCGCTTCGGATCCAATACTGTTCCTTCCTGTACAAATTTATCGTACAACCTGTGAATGGTCTTCTTGCAAGGGACCCATCGTGTGTTAAACTGTTGTCGAAAACACCTCTGAGTCACAACAAGGCTTTTCGTTTCTTGAAAAAGTAACACAATTGCCGATCGTCGCTGTGTTGTCAGTCTTCCATTGTCAGCCATTGCTGGATACTAGTCTCCTAGTGACAGTATCGTGAATTACATGTCATTTTGTAACTCATTTGTTTTTCCAAGCTCTGCTGGTACTGCTGTAGAGATCCCACCGGAGTATCTAATGTGTGGTGTAAATTGTAAAAGAAACAATTGGTAACACATTTTGTACGCCACCCTATAGTTAAGTTGTGCCACAAATTCCTCTTCTCCCCAATTGTATTCAGTATCTTCTCATTAGTCACACAATCTACCCATCTAATCTTCAGCATTCTTCTGTAGCACCAAATTTCGAAAGCTTCTGTTCTCTTCTTGTCTAAACTATTTATCGTCCATGCTTCACTTCCATACATGGATACACTCAATGCAAATACTTTCTGAAAAGACTTCCTGACACTTAAATGTATGCTCAATGTGAACAAATTTCTCTTCTTCCGAAATGCTGTCCTTGGCACTGCCAGACTACATTTTATATTCTGTCTACTTCAACCTTCGTCAATTATTTTACTCCCCAAATAGCAAAACTTATCTATTACCTTAATTGTCTTATTTCATAATGTAATTCTGTCATCATCACCCAATTTAATTCGACTACATTCCATTATCCTCGTTTTGCTTTTGTTGATGTTCGTCTTGTATCCCTCTTTGAATGCGCTGTCCATTCTGTTCAACTGATCTTCCAGGCCCTTTACTGTCTCTGACAGAATTACAATGTCATTGGCTAACCTCAAAGTTTTTATTTCTCCTCCCTGGATTTTAACTCCTACTCAAAATTTTTCATTTGTTCCCTATATTGCTTGCTCAATATGCAGACTGAGCGACACCAGGGATAGGCTAAAACCCTGTCTCACTCCCTTCCCAACCACTGCTTCCCTTTCGCTCCTCCATTTTTATAACTGCCATCTGGTTTCTGTACAAATTGCAAATAGCCTTTCACTCTCTGCATTTGACGACTGCCACCTTCAGAATTGAAAGAGAGTATGCCAGTCAACATTGTCGAAAGCGTCTTTAAGTTTACAAATACTAGAAATGTAGGTTTGCCTTTCCTTCATCAATCATCTAAGATAAATCATAAGGTCGGTATTGCCTCACGTGGTCCAACGTTTCTACGGAATCGAAACTAATCTTCCCTGAGGTCAGCACCTACCAGTTTCTCCATTCGACTGTAAAGAATTCATGTTAGTATTCTACAGCCATGACTTATTAAACTGATAGATCGGTAATTTTCACGCCTGTCAACATTTGCTTTCTTTGGGATTGCAATTATTATATTCTTCTTGAAGTCTGGGGGTATTTTGCCTGTCTCATACATTTTTCTGACCAGATGGCAGAGTTTTTTCAAGGCTGGCTGTCCCAAAGCTATCAGTAGTTTTAATGGATGTTGTCTCCTCCCAGGGCCTTGTTTCAACTTATGTCTTTCAGCACTGTCAAATTCTTCACGCAGTATCGTATCTCCCATTTCATCCTCATCTACGTTCTCTTCCATTTTCAAAATATTGCCCGCAAGTGCATTGCTCTTGTATAGACCCTAATAGGTCTCTTCAGTATTCCAGTAGGCAGTGTCTGTCTTACCCCTGGTCATATATGCCTCTACATCCTTAAATTTGCCCTGTTACCATCCCTGCTGAGCCATTTTGCACTTCCTGTCGATCTCATTTTTGAGACGTTTGTATTCCTTTCAGCCTGCTTCATTTACTGCATTTTTATATTTTCACCATTCATCTATTAAATTCAGTATCTCCTCTGTTACCCAAGGATATCTACTAGCCTTGTCTTTTTACCTACTTGATCCTCTGCTACTTTCACTAGTAATCTCTCAAAGCTACCCTTCCTCTTCTGCTGTATCTCTTACCCATGTCCTTCGCAATGGTTCCCTAGTGCTTTCTGAAATACTCTACAATCTCTGACCCTTTCACTTTATCCAGATCCCATCTCTTACAATTCCTACCTTTTTGCAGTTCTTTCAGGTCTGGATAGATATCTGCCTATTACACATTACAACCTTCTCCAAATGTCGGCGGTATCTTTCAGTCAGCAGACAAGATTGGCCTGTATGCTTTTGTGCTGCATATGTCCCTTCATGCTTCCACTTCACTATCTCATCAGAAACAGTGGACGAAGGAATGTTCAGGAGTGTGGAAAGCTCGCATACACACATGTGACACCAATGAAACCCTCTCACCTGACCACATTCAAAGTCAATGAGCTCCGCGGAGCGCCCCATTTTGCTCTCTCATGATGTATAATGACTACTGAGGTCTCTGATATGGAGTAGGTGGCAGCACAATGCACCAAATATGAAAACGTAAGTTTTTGGGGGTGGCCTGATGCTTTTCAGCACATAGTGTATGATGAAGTTGTGCTCTGTGCAAACTTCTACCAGACGGCTTCCTCTTTCAGTCCTTACCCACATTCCATATTCACCTCCTACTTTTCCTTCTCTTCCTTTTCCTACTATTGAATTCCAATCCCCTATGTCTATTAAATTGTCATCTCCCTTCGTTATCTGAATAATTTCTTTTATCTCATCATACATTTCTTTAATCTCTTCATCATCTGGGGACCTAGTTGGCATATGAACTTGTACTACTGTGGTAAGTGTGGGCTTTGTGTCTATCTTGGCTACAATACTGCATTCACTATGCTGTTCATAGTAGCTTACCTGCAATCCTGTTTTTTATTCATTTTTAAACCTACTCCTCCATTACCCCTATATGATTTATAATCCTGTATTCATCTGACCAGAAGTCTTATTCCTCATGCCATCAAACTTAACCAATTCCCACCATATTTATCTTTACCCTATCTGTTTCCCTTTTTAAATTTTCTAACCTGCCTGCCTGATTAAAGGGTCTGACATTCCATGTTCCAATTTGTAGAACATAATTTTTCTGACTCCTGATAACGATGTCATCCTGGAGATCTGAATGGGGGACTATTTGACTTCCGGAATATTTTACCCAAGAGGACACCATCATCATTTAATGAACAGTAAAGTTGCATCCCCTCGTGAAAAATTACAGCTATAGTTTTTTCTTGCTTTCATTCGTTTACAGTACCGGTACAGGAAGGCTGTTTCGGTTAATGTTACAAGACCAGATCATCATTCATCCTGACTGTCGCCCCTGAAACTACTGAAAAGACTGCTGCCCCTCTTAAGGGACCACATGTTTGTCTGGCCCCATAACAGATACCCCTCAGTTGGGGTTGCACCTACAGAACGACTATCTGTACCGCTGAGGCACGCAAGCCTCGCTACCAGTGCCACGGTCCATGGTTCATGTTAGGTCCACTCCTTCGTGACGATCATGTTTCCCATTGAGTATACATTTAAGTGTCAGGAAGTCTTTTCTGAAAGTATTGAGTGTGGCATTTTTCATGAAAACAATGCACCATTTCACAAGGCCATGAGTGTGATAGAGTGGTTTCAGGAACACAGTGGTGAGTTCCAATTGATGTGTTGGCCACCCAACTCACGAGCCCTGAACCTGGTCGAACAGATCTGGGATGTGATTTAACATAACATCAGAGATCATCCCCCCTTCCAGAATTTACGGCAATGAGGTGGCCTGATTGTATAAATATGGTTCCAACTTCCTCCAGTGATCTATGAAGGCCTCATTGTTTCCGTGCCACTATGTCTCCCTACTGTTGTCTGTGCCAGAGGTGTACATACCAGCTTTTAGATGAGTGATGATAATCTTGGCCTGATCAGCCTATGACAGTTACCATTATTGAAAGAAGATTGTTTTATTGTAATGATTGTGATGGTATAATGATACTGCCACATAAAGTTCGGCTAAACAGTACATGCTGCCCACGAGCCCTGCATGGTTCACCCTCCAGTCCAGCTTCAAGACACCGACTGCCCGTGAGATCCACTGCTGTTCCTCTACACCCATTGTTGCTCCACAATGCCCACTGGTGCCACGAGCTCTGAGCTGTGAGAAGTGACATCTGCCAGGCACATGGGGCTCGAATTCGAAGAGGGAGCCCACCGTGGTTCAGCCTCCTCCACCAAACCAAAATCCCCCTTCCCCACCATTAAGGAGCCCTTTACATATGCCTCTCCTTGATATGAATAATGTGCATGTGTGAGGCTTTACTCATCTATAAATTCAGAACCAGGAGGTTTGCTGAGCTGACCACCCTGACAATCTAACAGGGTCCCAACAACTGAGGAGCTATCTTGCTATCGAACCCTGACCACCCCTTTTCAGCAATATTAGGGTTTCGGACTAACACTGTGTCCCCAGCTTTTCCAATGTTCTTGAAGCAAATCATTGATTGCCTACAGGTTGACAAGAGGAAAATTGACTGGATGTGCTAACATAAGGGATACTGGAGCAGCCTCCAGGGACTTGGGTTGTGCAGTGTTAAAGATAAAATTGAGCCACATTGTCTGAGCCTTGTTGTGAAAGGTAAGCACAGCCTTCAACTTGCAGTTCACCTGGTCAGCAAAGTATGCTGGTAAAAGGATTTGTGGTCACATCTTTAATTCCATTGTCAAAGCAGAACCTCACAAACAGCTGGGAAACAGAAGCTATCAAGCATCCTCGGTGGCCTGGAAACAGAAAAAATTCATAACAAATGCTGGCCAGCTGCCAGGATGGTCATTTCTCTGCTCGGAATGTGTCAAAAAAACGAGAAAAGTCATCCATGATAACTAGTAGGTGCCTAACACACACACACTTGATGAAGTGGACCTATATAATCCATACAAAGTTAATCCATCAGGCATTCCTAACAGGTAGACTCTAAAAGCCACTTGAGGGAATTCAAGTTGGGCTCAGCTCCCTTACGGCTCTCACACTCCTCCACCAACCTCTGGACAGCCTTATTCAGGGAGGACCAGGTGACATGTTGAGTGATCTTGACCCCACCAACCTCCAGGCTTGCTTATACAGGGAGGACCAGGTGATGTGTCGTCTGATCTTGACAACAGTTTTATAAATGCCTAAGAGGGTATTATGGAAATAATGAGCCAAAACCTAACTAAGAGCTTGATTGTCAGTCTCTAAACAAAATTCCTTGTGTTCAAAATAAAATCTGAATTTCTTAAGGGCAAGCAGAACCGCCAAGGCTTCCCATTTATACATAGAATATTTCATCTCCACAGGTGAAAGTTCCCAAGGTGCATTGCTATAGGACATCAACATGCAACGCCTCCCCTGCCATTCTGTTCCTCCAGAAGAATTAGGTGTCCATCTGCAAGAAGAACACGAGCTCAAAATTGGGTATGGCTAATACTAGTGGGTTACTAAGTACCACCCTAATGGCTTCAGAAGATTCTGGATGACTTTCATCCCATATGAAATTTCTTAAATCGTTAAGGCACCCCACTAATTTAATAAAATTCGGCACAGACTTTCGAAAAAAAATTGTCATGCCTATGAACTGTGCCACAGCTTTCTTATTTCTAGGAGCTGGAAATTTTCGCAAATCACTAGTATGCTCCTGGTCAATTTCAATCCAATCAGTGAAACTAAGATGTCCCAAGGATGAAACCTATGTGCCAGTGTCATTTTAGATGGTTTTACAGTAAGTCCCACCTCCCTCTGGTAAACCAGAACTGCCTCAAGATGTTGCAGGTTTTCAGACAGACTAGAACTGTAAACAATCATGCCATCTAGGTAATTAGAGACACACTTGAATGTGAAATCACCAAAAACACAATCTAGAAGGCAAGACATAATGGTAACTCCCGTTGAAAAACCAAAGGACACCCTGTTAAAATTGTGGAGGTTCCAATCTGTACAGCAGGCAGTAATATACTTGGAATCCTCTTTTAACATGATCTGATAATATGCGAGATTGAGATCCAGGACAGCAAAATACTGAGCCTGACTGAACCAAGTAAAAGAAATATGCAGATTGGGAAGTGGCACAGATTCCAAAACTATGTTCTCATTAACTGCACAATTACCCACAACAGGATGAAACACCCCACTGCTGCCCATAGATACTGATAATATGGTAGAAGCATAGGCTGAAGTTGAGGGCCTGATGACGGCATTGAACAACACATTATTAATCAAAGTACATATACATATCATCCTTGATGGAGAAAACCTCTCTGGAATGTCATTTGTAAGGCAAATCTTGTACTGGATTTTATCGGTGATGTCCAATCTGTTAGTTAAGATCTGTGGTAACCGATCAAAAACTTCCAGTACCAGCATCACCTCTACTGGATGAAGGTGACTGAGCTGAAATGGCAAACATTGCGGTAACACACTATGAATTCCTGTGGCAACCTGACAGGAGCACAATGTGAATGTTTCAGCTGGGTTAAATTTAAAATAAACAACCCTGCATTGACAAACTAGCACAAACCCACTACCACTTACAAAAACACACTGCAAAATTAAGTTCACTGAAAGATTTTTAGTTACTATCCACTTCACAGACCAAGAAAATTTTCCAATACTCAGTCTTGCCAACCAGAGGCAACATGTGCCCAGTGAGAGCTCAACATTGGAAGGACGGATGCAAACAAGGCAGTTCACAGGTATGGTGGAACGTCAAATGCCACAGATAATCTAAATGAGAAACTTAACTACCAGAGTTGAGGAGGGCACACATTCGTTCCTGGTTAAGTTGTACCCAAAAATAAGGCAGGGGTTCCCGTACCTCGGACTTGGCACAGATCCAGCCCTTAGGCAGTAGAACACTACCGTGCCTCTTCCATTCTGTGTGATGTCGGCTGTTTGATTCTCCTTCCATGTCACCAGACATCGCCATACAAAATGCCACTCTTTGTTACACTGGAAACACATCCTACACTTTTTCCTTATGGGTGGTCCCCTTTTAAATTGCTTGGAATCTCAATCCCCATCCTGATAATGACACTTAAACCCCCATCACTGCTGGTCTGTGAAACTCGGACTTCAATAGCGGACACCAAAGCCTCTAATTCAGTAAAAGATGTGCATTTATTAGTGAAGGTAATCCAAGAACAGTCCTGTGGCTGCATTTTCTGTAATATATTATTGAGTATTTGTATCTCTGTGACATGCAATTCCAGGGATGGAATGGTCATATGCATTCATCTATGAACCTAGGAAAAAGTTCATGAGGAAACTGCAATAGCCAAAAATGTTTATGCCTGAGTAGCCTCTTAATACGAGGTGACAATTTCAGGCCAATAATTAATAACTCCCTTGATGTTGCACTTTCATGTAAAATTTGATTGAAAACATGGCTTAACACAGGGGGTACAGCGTCTGAATGACAACATTGTCAGTGATGGCCAAAGTGTCAGCATGAAACATAAATTTGACCATGATCCATATGATGGATTTTACCTGTCTTTAAATTCTACATTGAAAGTTCCATTATAGCTTGCAGCAGTAACATTATTTGGTATGGTAATTTCCCAAATGAATTCTCCTGAGGTCCTTAAAGGTGTACGTAGCATTCCTACTACTTCCAGCAGTTATATGTCAGTGGGAGAATCTTGTTCACCACCTATTGCTCCTAATTTGTCTAAATAAAGGCAGCTGTCCCTGTAACTGCAGAGCTAATGTACTCTGCTCAGAATAGAGATTACATTGTGCAATACCCCACATGTGATTATCCCAATGGATCAATTGTGCCTGAATTATATGTATTTGCTTATGATGGGGCTGACTACTTTCTAAACACACTACATTCTGACACAAGATTGTCATGGCCAGAGCTCAGGCAGCTAGTGCAACATATACCTCCACGGTGCAGTTGGTACTAATCACCAAGGGGTCGTCCACAAGTTGGGCACACCGCCCTTACATGGAAGCTGACAAACTTTTAATTCATAGATAAACTGTTGATTTTTCAATGAGGACAAACTGGGACAGTTGTGAGACCCCATGTTCCACAGTGGATACCTGCAAACACACACCTCGTGGTGAGTGACAGTTGACACCTTTCCCCGTTACTTCCAGAAAAATAACCATACTCTGTTACCAACCAAACGTCCAGCAGGAAAAGGGGAAATTAAGTGGAAGGACTGGATGGATTGGGGCTCACATGGGTCTCCATTGTTTATTAAAATGTTTTTATTTAAGAAAAATAACTAAAGTCAGATACATTAGCAGGATTACAAACACCACTCTGAACTTTCAAATTTAAGACATTACACACCTTAGTTTAGTGACAATTTAAATAAGGCAATAGTTAATGACTAAAGCTGTGTCTGACACCAGTTCTTAGATTTTAGATTCAAAATTTCCATCTTCACAAACCGCAAATGAGAAAATGCTTCAACAAATGAACAAATAATTATCTGGAAACAGATGGCACTTTAAGACAACACAGAAGCATAGCTCATCTCACAGGTTAAAACTGAATAGCTATACTGGAAGACAGAGCAATTTATAGCTGCCTCGGGACCCCTAGAAAAAGGAAATTCTTAAAATGCACCTCCAAGTGCATCTAGATAATTTAATAAAGTAAACAGGTGCACTGATTTCTAGAGCTACCTTCAGGCAGGCAGACAGAGCAAGTCTCTTGAAATCTTGCACCAGTGAGCAGTTAAGTAATTAACAAGAGAATGAGTGTGCACAGATCGATATAACTGGCTTCAGACACAGTGAAAATACTATTAAGGCATACTGAAGAAAATCCGTAAGTGATTCAGTATGTGAATGTGCATGCATAGCAGCTCAAGAACACCCTTTAAAAAGGAAAACGAGTAATTAGTAGTCAGAACCTACTTGTAGCAGTAAATAAATAACAGGTGAGAAAAGCTCACTTCGTGACAACTTTAAAATAACAAACACTTGAAGAATTAAATCTGGTAACCAGTAACTCGCCCTGAGACGGAATAAATTTCTTTCACTCTCCACCTCACAAATGGCCAGTGAACGAACACGAAAAACATTCAGAGCTCAGTAACAGGCTATGTTTTCACAAGTCTGGATGACATCTGAATGTGACGTGTGATTCACATAGAGATGATCAGCATGTGACCATTCTAACAGTGCTTGACAGTATGTACAGCAAAGGCACTCGACCCAACAAACCCCCAAAAATCAAAATGTACAAAATTTTAGTACAATTTTCGAATAGTGATTTACATAACTTGAGTGAAGGCAGCCTATCGGTAGCTGGCAGTGGTGAATTCCCTGAGGCCGATATACAGAGGCAATGTTAACAGCCACAGCATGATAAGCATGCCCTGAGTCCAAGTCCAAAACAATCAAAGTGTGCCAGAACAGTAGAAAACTGGAGCAGACTAAGGAGCATCTAAATTCCACTGTCATTCTCACTTAATACAACTGCACGGCCACGATAGTTGGATAGATCAATGGACTCGTCAGATGATTCTCATCAAAAACTCGGTCTAAGGCTAAACATGGTCACACTTAAAACAGTATTCAGGATTACCAAATCATCGAATACACTGCTGAACATGGGGAATTGAATAACAATAACAAGCTTGTCTAGTTGCTAGACACTACCCTAACCCCTTCCAAGGCAATGCCACAAGGTATTAAGTCATGCAACACAACTGAAATCGGGTAGTTTTTCAGATGAGAAAGCTTGTTGCATAATGTGACTTCCACAGAGAAGATCAAATAGCAAATACAGATAGCCAAGACCACACCAATGTACTGTCTTTCATTAACACCTGTACCTGCAATTATTAACCTGACAGAATTTTTGAAGGGCTATTAGTCACTCCATCCTGTCAATTGTGGCTGAATGGCAAATACTGTCGATGTACCCTGCATGGTTCTTATCGTGCCCCATGGCACCCCGAGCTCCAAGCCAAAGAAGTGACATCACCAGGTGCAGGATGGGAATTCAAAGAGGTAGCCCATCATGCCTCAGATAGTAATAATAATAAAATCATAATGATCATTATTTGTACTGGTATATTAGTATTATTGTAGGCAGTTAATTAATGCAAAGATCAATTAATAAGATGTTGCTGTATTCTTTCTATCTTTTGCCCAGCATCTCTCTTCAAGGCATCTTCTTTGCGTACACCATTTTGCTTCATTATTTTGTCGATATACTCTTTCTGAAAGTTAAGTGGTCTACTTTGTTTCTATCTGTACGATGATTTCCAATAAAAAATTATTTTTTGGCTGCTAATTATCCAACATCCTCAACAGATCCCAATATCAGTTTAATGATTTTCTTCCTATGCTATCACTGTTTCATTTGTTCCCATTCCAGCACTTCCTTTGACATTATGGGTTTTTCAGTCTTGATATGCTGGTGCTGTTCCATAAATAATCTTTCCAGAACTTTGTCTTCTTTTGAGATCAGCAAGTAAAACCCATAGTTCAGATCCACAGAATAGGACTGGTGTAGCCTTTAGCCTGCTCTCTCTTTTTGTTCTGTTGGAAACGTGCTTGTCCCACCAAAAGGAATTCATGAAGTTAGAATAGTATTAAGTAGTGTGCCAACGTAGGGTGTGTGTGCGTTTAATAATTTTATCATAAATAAGCATTCAGTGCAACAAGGTTTTGATGTAACTGTTCTAGACATTTTATTATTCTGATAATAAAAGTAGTATGAGTGATGTGGCACTTGACAGTCCAGTTTCTGCTCCCCCACACAGTTGGTGTAAACTGTATTGTAATTTGATATGAACAATATTGATTTTATGAACAACATTGAAGTCATTGTTTCAGGTAGTAACTGTGTTATATTACTTCATTACACTACCATTATATGCATATGTAGATAATGAAGCTAGAAAATATGATTGAAAACAATAGCATAGGGAGAAGGCTGAAATGAAAGATCATAATGAATTTTCAAAGGCGTTGTCATTAATCAGTCTTACAATTTTTTGCTGCCTCCCATTGAAGTATACCATAGTGAAATCTTCACTCAGAATTTTGAACTCAAAAGAGAACACTTAACAGTAACTACTATTTAGTTATAAAGTAGTGTGATGGTTGAGGTTTATTTGTGTGATACATTTTATATAATATGGGAGGACTGTGACTGCTTAAAAGTACTTATTACAGTTTGTTATTTTTGCCACAGGCCCAAGATTATGCATGCAGCATGAATGTAAAAGAAGAGTTGGAGGAGGGTGTGAATAAAGAGGTAATTTTAGAATTTATATGACTACATGGAAGTAATCTTGTTGAGCTGTGGTGAAAATAGTGAGATGGTAATCAATTGTGTGTGTATTCACTTTAGCAGTCCTGTTTTTACTTTTGGGTAAAGATAACAAGGGTTACAGTATTACAGTATGCTCCAGGTTGGAAACGAGGAAACCGGTAAAATAGAATATTTTGTTACACTTTACCCATATGGATTTAAACATTATCTTTGAGCAGGTGAAGTAGTTTAGCTTGTGAGTTTGTAGAATTGCTTCTTTACATTATAAGTACAAATAAAAATTAAATGAGATAGCATTGATGGAGTTATATGAAAATTGGTACCAAGTCCCAAGACTCAAGCTATGATTTCCTGTTTTAATGAGTAGTTCCCTTAATGGTTCCGTGTATGTGAACTCCAGCATAGGATGTTTTTATTCGCCATGTGATACTGCTGTGACAGTTACAGAATCATTCAAGAAAAATCTACACTAAGTAGTGCAGAAAAAGTAGGTGATCCTAACCTACTGAGTAGAGACGAAGATGTCTGTGCATACATTGCAAGTGGTATGGACAGGCAGTCTTGTGAAGTACTTTAGAACAGTTTTCTGAAAGCTGTCGTAAGCTGCTAGTTTAACAGCCCGCACAAAATTGAAATAGTTGAAATACTGCAACTATAAACAGGCTTGTCCTTACAGATGGTATTAGTACAGAGAGGGGCTAGTGATCATGATGCCAGCACAGCAACAGTGGTAAATGAAACTTCCTGGCAGATTAAAACTGGGTGCCGGACTGAGACTTGAACTCGGGACCTTTGCCTTTCACGGGAAAGTACTCTACCATCTGAGCTACCCAAGCACGACTCACGCCCCATCAGCTTTACTTCTGCAAGGTTCGCAGGAGAGCTTCTGTAAAGCTTGGAAGGTAGGAGATGAAGTACTGGCAGAAGTAAAGCTGTGAGGACAGGGCGTGAGTGGTGCTTGGGTAGTTCAGATAGTAGAGCACTTGCCCGCAAAAGGCAAAGGTCCTGAGTTCGAGTCTCGGTCCGGCACACAGTTTTAATTTGCCAGGAAGTTTTATATCAGTGCACACTCCGCTGCAGAGTGAAAATCTCTTTCTGGATGGTAAATGAAGTTAACGAATCCTTTAAGAGGGCTAGGTGAATAGATTTGCTAGAAAGAGCGGGTAAGTAGTTGTTAACATCTAATTTAAACAATGAGAATGTCATTTACTTCCAATATGGTATACATAGAGGAAGATGGACAAACACTAAATGGACTGTAAATCACGTGCTGAATAAGTATGTGGTGAGTAACTGGGTTACAGACAGGAAAGACCCACTGTGGTTTAATGTCAGAATTTGGTAAACACTGAGGAAGCAGACTGTTGTACACTCAGTTCAAAAAAGTGTGCACACTGGTGACAGCCAAGTGCTAATGGAAATTCTTCTGTCTGTAAAAAGATCTATGCGTGAAGCATACAACTACCACCATCATACATGAGCAACAGATTTTACAGAGAACGTGAGACATTTCTGGTCAAAGACTTCTATCCAGGCAGTCATTGACCAGTCTGGTGTGACTTTGGAGGAAAGCAGAAGGTGGTCACTAACCCCTCTCTGTATTTAGTTATCAAGTTCGTGCAGGAGGATCATACCAGCATATTGTTGTTTCACTGTCACACAGGCTCCTGTATTAGGAACATGGTAATAGGATCCCTGGAATAGAGAAGCAACTGGAAGAGTTGAAAACATAATAGTTGCCATGTCCAAACAGAATCACAAATCATTTGTCCAGAGAGTACTCTACAGCATTTTCCTCATACTTAGCTTGCATTTATTGCAAATCTCTCACCTAGTGCAAAGACTCAGGCAGCTGGGAAAAAGTTCAGGTGGCTTCTGTATATAAGAGTGGTAAAAGAATGTACCTGCAAAATTACAGAACAATATCATAATGATTATTTGCTCCAGAGTTCCTGAACATATCCTCAGTTCAAATATAATTAATTTCTTTAAGACAGAAAAGTTTTTATCCACAAATCAGCATTGATTTTGTGCAATACTCATCTTGGTCTTCTATCAAATTATGTACTGTGAACCATGGATGATGGGCAACAGGCTAGATTCCACATTCCTATATTTCCAGAAAGCATTTGAACAGTGCACCACTACATACTGTAAATAGAGGTATGAGCATATGGAATAGGTTCCCTGATATATGAATGGTGCAAAGACCTCTCAAGTAACAGAGACCAGTACTTTGATCTCAACAGCAACTGTTTTTTCAGAGACAAGAGTATCATCAATAGTGCCACAGAGAATGGTGCCATATTTATATATGAAATGATCTGATGAGCAGCATTCTGTGCCTGTTTGCTAATGGCATTGTGTGTGCGGAAGGATCATCACTAAGTGACTACGAGGATACAAAATGACTTGGACAAACTTTTTATGTGGTGTGATGAATGGCAGATGCAGAAATATTCAAGTAACTGCAGATCAGTAGGAAAAACAATCCCATAATGTCGTATACAACATCAGTACTCTACAGATTGACAGTCTGGTCAATTAAATGTTTAGGTATAACATTGCAGGGGCCGGCCGGAATGGCTGAGCGGTTCTAGGCGCTACAGTCTGGAACCGTGCGACCACTACAGTTGCAGGTTCGAATCCTGCCTTGGGCATGGATGTGTGTGATGTCCTTGGGTTAGTTAGGTTTAAGTAGTTCTAAGTTCTAGGGGACTGATGACCTCAGAAGTTAAGTCCCATAGTGCTCAGAGCCATTTGAACCATAACATTGCAAAGTGATATGAAGTGGAGCAAGCACATAAGGATGGTAGTAGGATGGGGAATGATCAACTTTTTTTGTATTTGGAAAACTGTGGTTCATTTGTAAGGGACACTACATATAGAACACCATAGAAGTGCCTAGTAGTAGTAATTGTTGTTGCTGTGGTAATAGATGCCATTCACGATGCACCGTTTGGTGGCTTGCACAGTTTTAATGCAAATGTACATGCACAGCAGCCAGAAAGAAGATAATCAAGCTGCAGATTCCATGTGAAATGCATTCTCAAGCTTTATAAGTTTGGAAAGCCCGTTTGTAAGGCTAATAAGTTGTTAACTGGCGTATGTGACAGAGCCAAGGATCAGTCATTTGCTTGTGTCATGAAGAGAATACATGACAGAAAGGTAAACATAAATATAAACTAGAGTTAAAGTTGTCATCAGCCTGGAGGTTTTAAACACCAGAGTTCTCTACTACACACAGTCCTACTGACTACCATGTGCTGTTACCTGCTTTCCACATCTGAACTGATTTACCCAACTAGTTACAAAGTTTTGTGGCGGTGTTCGTAGCGACAAACAATTCGCTGTAGAAACGGCTTACGAAGTCACTGCCACACTTTTAATAGCGGGCCGACCGGTCCGCTGGAACAGTGAACAGAAAGATGAAAACCCAAACACTCTGATTAAATAAAAGTCGGTACTTATCTTTATTGATGAAGATACAGAAACACAATAGTGAACTCCGTGTCTACAGAGATCTGTCTAGTTCGAGTCGGAGCGGCTAGGTCAGCGTCGGCTGACGACAAACAACAACTCTGCTGCGATGAACACACAACTGACTAGCAAGTACACAATTCGGTGGTGAGTATACAACTGAGTGGCGAATACAGAACTCCTAGCGCTCGCGACTCCAGCGCTTAAGAAGCCAGAAGCCAGAGGTGGCGCGCGCAGACTTGCGACGATTTCCTGTCTCGCTGGCGCTGCTTATGCGGACGGCGTCCGGACTTTGATGCTGCCAACCTTTTGGCAGTGGGCTCGGGTGGCATTACTGGCTAGGATATAACACAAAGTACCTGCTGTTCAATGATCAAGGACCTTTGGATTTGTAGTGTCACAATTACCCATTGAGCCACCAAGTACTAGAAAAAGGCAGAAGCATTTAGCAGTAAATTCCAGAGCTATAATCCTTATAATTCCATATGGAATGCACTCCAAAATTAGATGATGAACACACCAGTGGTCACATGACCATAAAGTGTAGTTAGCAGATTCAGTTACACAAAAAAAACGGTGCTGAACTGACACCTTTCTGCCATCTGAATTGTTCATTTATGGAACAGTGGTTTGCACATGTATAGAAACAGACAAAGGTCATTCCAGTTTGTAAGAAAAGTCACAGGAAATACATGCAAAACTACAGACATACCTAGTTGGTGCAAAAATCTTCTTGAATGATTTTGTGATCCTGTACGATGGCTCTTGAAAAAAAATCAATTCATCTGCAAGAATGGAAATGGATCCCATAATTACTGGTCATGTGAAACTGTTTAGTCTGCTTCTCCACAGTGCTGCCACAATGTAGTCAGCCTGTAAAATGAGACCATAGTTCTGAAGCAGTATCTGTGGGAAAGCTAGCTAAGTTGATGTGCCTTTCAATGACTTAGTACTTCTGCTATGCAGTTAGTCATTACTTTATGCCTTAAATTATGTGAAAACAGTAAGATACATTAGAACTGAATTTGTGACAAAAAGTATTTTAAGTATAGTTATACATGTTGGCAATATAAGAATATTATTGAGTCTGAGAATCCTACTTTCACTACTGTTTGGGGGTTACCACCAATAGCATGCGCTTTCATTTATTGCAGAAGTTTCACCCATATTCATTCTTGCCCTTTGTCTCCCCTCCACTCTTCTGATGCTACCATCCCACAGGTGTGTCATCTGTCTCTTCAGTGTACATTCCATGGCTTGCTAAATATTTCAAGGGTTTCTGCTCAATGTTTCAGCCAGCTTTGGTCCAAGCGTATTTTGAACATGACAACTTTCTTGGAGGGCATTACATTCAGGAACTACAAATACACCAAGAATTTACTGTTAACATGTTGATGGTAGTATGGTCTTTACTTTGTATGCAGTCTGACTAGCGTGCATTCATCAGAGGACCTCAAACAACTGCCTAGCCTAAAAAACGCTTGCTTTGTGTAGTGCACCACTGACCCATCAAGTATTTCTACAATTCTCCACCTCATAATGCATTTCCGGCAGTCTGCAGTTTGGGCAGTCAGAGAATCAATGAAGCCTTTGGTTGAGACCCGCCACTCATGCCAAACCAAAGGACTTGAATCAATTCTGGGAATGCTGATACAAACTGTGTGTGCTGCATGCACTCATGTGTGACACAGGGGCTCTTCGCCATTTGTACTACCTCTGAATATAAACTGAAGGTAGCCTCAGAACCCAAACGATGGGTATCATTGGCACCAACATCAGCCACAACTTGTAGACAGCCACACCCTGTGTGTTTCTTAGCCACAGGCAGGATATTTTCCACATCTCAGATGAGGCTCCATGGCAGACATATTCAGTACACATAGGATTCATTTCCAGTCCTGGATGCCATTTCCCTAAGGAGCTCCATAATGCGTTTGACGTTGGAAGTCCTGGTTAACTAGAAAACTTCTCTCCACTTGGGCCTGTCTGGACCCTGTTGAATGAACACCTGCCAGTCCACTCACAGGGTCAATGGGTGAGGCAGCCTCCACATCACTCTCTGCCTCAAACAGTGCTAATTGTTACGACCCATCCCTCACCATTTGGTGAGCGCAACTCAGCCACATTGGGTACACCACAAGGTGTCTTGACAACAGAGCCAGTGGGCAAAATAGGTGGCACCTTAGGCATCCTATGTGATGAGCCAGATTCTCGGCCCCCACTACTACAATAGGCAGCAGCCTGAATGCTGCTGAATATGGCAAAACGCATCTTCAGCTGTTGGTGAACTGAGACCAGCTCCTCCATCTGCACACAGTGTGCACACATTATATCCATTCCAGTACTACTATTCAAGAATTAACAGTAAAACACGCAGAGAAAGCCATATATGTAGCTTGCTATTGTTCTGATGTTTCACCAGTGGAGGCTAATGCATTA
Source organism: Schistocerca piceifrons (assembly GCF_021461385.2). Lineage (NCBI taxonomy): Eukaryota > Metazoa > Arthropoda > Insecta > Orthoptera > Acrididae > Schistocerca > Schistocerca piceifrons. The sequence continues at coordinate 154,835,500 of NC_060148.1, forward strand.
TTGAACTGTGTAGCTTTTCATTCAAAAGAATTAAGATCTGTACAACAGACCATGAATACACTTTAAAGTTACTAAAATATAGGATTGCACCTCTTTACTACAAAAGCATGGAAGGAATGTAATCATAAAACGAGAGAGAGATCGAGAGAGATCGAGAGAGATCGAGAGAGATCGAGAGAGAGAGAGAGAGAGAGAGAGCGAGAGCGAGATACATATGAAGGGCTTATTTCAATAGTGGTACAAGTCCATTACCTCCACTTTTCTGCCTATAATGCTTCTGAAATTAATGATCCAAACTAAGAGAAAGAAAGGTTCGTGTCTAGCAAGAAGTCATATGCTTGAATATATTTGTGGTATCTCAACTGCAGATTTTTCAGCACTCATTTAACTTTAGGACTCTGTATCTCAAGATGAACAAAAATGGACTTGTACCACTATTGAAATAAGCCCTTCATGTGTAACTTGATTCTGAAACAACCCTGATTAAATCAGGGTATTGTTAGCAGTCAAATAATGTACGGGCTTCACCTTTGTTTCAAGTAACGGTAACCTAATGCATACATGCTAATTGATTTTGAGTGCTATGGGTGTTATTTCAGGCAGAATTTGGCTGCTCAATAAAGCTACATTCAAGGAGCAGGGATTGTTGACTAAAGAAGGTCATGTAAGTTAGCCCGAGGTAAAGTTACATATTTTTGGTTAAACATAAATGGAAGGAATCACTATCACTGCAAAATAAATTTTTATTCATATCTAATCTCAACATGTCAAATATGCTTGTGTTGTCTGTTCTTTTGGACATGTCCAAGGGGACAGACAGCATTTTGATCCTGCAGCCACAATGACTCAGGGACAAAGGAAGTAGAGACATTAGTTGTCTGTGGGCATTAATTTACATCAATGAGGTTGGTTGAAAATTTGTGCTGGACCAGGAATTGAACCCAAGTCTCATGTGGACTGGGCAGTTGCAGTGACGACTATGCCATCTGGACACAGTGGTCATCACATCTGCATGGTCTACTCTAGCATGCTTCCTGTCAGACCCAAATTCTGAACTTACTCACCACTGATGCAGTGCTGATGCTCATGATCCTCGTTACACATGGTGTCTCACTGGTTCCTGTAAGAGGTAGTGTGTTGTGCATCTACACTGAAAGGATCATTGGCTGACGTCACCTTAATTATATATGTGGTGTCCATTCTTTCGGATATGTTGATGTATCGTCACATCCTGTTCGAACAATCTGAACATGTTTTCCTTACTGCAATCATTTGTCCAGCGTTGTGGACATGAATGTGTGATATCAGCACTCCATGTTTGTGATCATTTCTTGGTAAAAACAATTGTCACAATATGGTATAATTTTGCTTGCTGGGATCAACCCACAACAATGGGGACAAACATTCAGCCAGTGTGATATTCCTCCTCTCACTGTGCCATTATGGTCAACACTCACTCATTGTGCAGCTTCATCAATGCATCTGAAAGGGGCAACAGTGCATACTGGGAGCATTAAGTGATTGACTACCGATACCTTGTATTTCCTACTGGTTTGAATGAAATATGCTTACCTTTCAGTAGGTAATTATGCATCCCCTACTGTGCTCTGCTGGTGTCACATACTGCAGTTTGAGCCTCTGAGACAAGCAGTTGCTGGCCATTCAAAACAAACAAAAGACAACTCTGTAATAGACTGCACGAATCCATGCATTACAGTTTTGTAAATGTGAGATTACATCTCTGAAACTTACTCATTGTTGATACATAGGGACCCTACCATTTTCCAGAGAAAATGTAGTGGAGGTCACGAAACTAATGAAAGGTCTGATCTGAGTCTTATACTCTGCTCAAAATTAGGTGATAGTAGTTCATCCGCAGCTTGACTCTATAAATTAAAAGATGTTCTCTTGCCTCACTTACAAATGTTCATTGCTTCTTCAGCCAACAGCCAAAAAGTGAGCCTAGGATGCCCTCTGAGCCCAACCAACAGATTTTGTTGTTGCACGCGAGCCTCAGTTCACAGCTGGCCAATAGAACTTACACCATATCTCATATGAGACAGTGGCAGATGCAGAAAAACCTCATGGAGGGCTCACTAAAAATATCTTGAGCTACCTTTACTTTTACTGTAATAAAAGCTAATCAAGTCATATGGAAAGTGTAAGAAAGTTTTATTTAAACTGATTATACACATATACATGATATAAAAAAGTTAGAGTTGTGGTTCTGTACTTTAAATGATGAATTCTATGCACCTACTCTTCCTGACAAATTGGTTAATTACATTGTCAGCACGACAAGCAATGTCAGGGTGAGTGTCCAACAGAGCTAAGCCATTAAGTCGATCCTCCTTCACTGTTGACCTCAGCCATGTCTTTGTACACTGCAGTGTTGAGAAACTTCTTTCTACTGCAGCAATAGATTCAGGTAGACAAATATTTTGTACAGCGTGTGCAAAGTAGGATGGTCAGATATAGGATAGAGAGACAATGCTTGCATAACAAAAACACAATCATTAAGGGCATTTATGATCATTGCTTGTATTGAGGAGACTGTCCCATTAGTCTCTTTTTAATCACAAAGTGTGAGTCGTCTTCAAAATACAGTAGTTCGGTTAAGCACTGATTTAGTTTGTGTGCAAGATCATTAGCGTCATGTTCCAGTAATTGTGATGGGAAAAGGATGTTGAATTTAAAATGATAAATATTTTCTTCAGCAAAACGCTCTCTCATGCCAGTCGTAACATGGTCCAGTGTTGGAATAAAAAGTTACTTTCTAATATGTCATAGCATCATTATTATGATCGCATTATGATGAACGTCGAATCTAATTTTGCTTTTGCCATTGCCCAATGCCCAAGATACGGTCTTGTAAGATTTTGCTGACTGGATATGTTATGCGCATGTCACTTAGTGTAAATAGATTGATAAGGTACTCCCCTTTTCTCCCCCCTCTCTCCCCCCCACCCTCTCTCCCCCCCCCACCCTCTCCCCCCCCACCCTCTCTCCCCCCCACCCTCTCCCCCCACCCTCTCTCCCCCCCACCCTCTCTCCCCCCCACCCTCTCTCCCCCCCACCCTCTCTCCCCCCCACCCTCTCTCCCCCCACCCTCTCTCCCCCCCACCCTCTCTCCCCCCACCCTCTCTCCCTGCCCCTGCCCCCGCGCCCTGTCTCCCTGCCCCTGCCCCCGCGCCCTGTCTCCCTGCCCCTGCCCCTGCCCTCGCGCCCTGTCTCCCTGCCCTGCCCCGTCTCCCTGCCCCGCCCCCCCGCCCCGTCTCCCTGCCCCGCCCCCCCGCCCCGTCTCCCTGCCCCGCCCCCGCCACCACGCCCCGTCTCCCTGCCCCGCCCCCATGCCCCGTCTCCCCGGCCCCGCCCCCGCCCCCACTACCCTGTCTCGCCCCCCTCTCTCCCCCTGTATGACAGTGCCATGTAGGAACAAGAGACAGATGCCCTGATACGTCACTTTCTTGGTTTTTCAGTTTCTTGAAGACCCATTAAAGGCTGGCGACCCTAGTGTTTGCGTAAAGCAAGACCCCGAACTGAAACACCATGCTGCTGTATCTGAGCGTAATGTAAGTTTTCACACAAGCACTGTATTGTGCAGGAAGTGTAGTAAGAAACTCTAGTTATATGTGTTATTTGTAGGGTATTACCAATAGTACTTTAACAGCACTTGTAATAAGCATATCTTTATGAACCATTACTGTTGCATTAATTTTTTATTGTGATTCTATGTAATGAATGCCTTAAGTACATATTTGGTGTAAACGGAGCAAGGAAGACTTCCTCTTGGAAGTAATTGTTAATCTTGTTACATCTCTGTGTCACAGTGCTGTAACATATGTGGAACTATGACATGTGATGGGTGTATATTCTAGAGTTCCCAGTCACTATTCACTGTAGTATTTACATCATTACTGAAATCCTGCTGTGGAATTCCTTATGATTTTCCTCCAGTACACATGACATAAATTTGCATTGTTCCCTAAAGAGCAGGCACTGAAATTACATGGTGATATGGCAAGAAGCTGTGTAAATAACATTAAATTTGGGTAATTTTGATGATAATGTGTGGAATGCCACATTCATTTGATTAATGACCAAAAATTCCTCTTGTTTATGGGTTTACTGTTGGAAGATTATTTGCATCTTTATATTATCTGAGTTTAATTTTGAAATGTTGCCACACATGTATATCAGATTTGTATATGGGAGTACAACCATCCAATAGAGTAGGCCATAGTGCCTCTGAAATCAGAGTGGATTATGTGACAGGAATAGAAAGTGAAAGTATGCCAAATAAGTACTACACAATGGCTGATAGCAAAATCAGGGGCAATAGAACTGATTTGGATGCATTCTAACACACTCTCTTCCCAATTGATAAGAATCTCTGCAAAGTTGGATGATACTAATGAGAAAAGAATATTGAGAGCTGTCATATACGCACAGAAGATTGCAAGCAGTTATAATTCACAGATTGTGTTCTTATTTCAGTCGGTTGAAGATCCATTGGGAATATCTTTGTCCACTGATTTTATCAAGGAGGATCCTGAATTAAATATAACTGAGAATACTGTAAGTATTTACATCTCTGATGTATTGCATGTATTCAAGTAGTAAGTCTTTTGTTAAGTGTGTAGAGTAAAAGATGCATTGCAGTGGAATTGTCACAGATTGTCAGTTCTCTGGAATTTGTTGCTGTTTGTAATTGTAGAGTATTCTTGTACTTCTGCACTTGACTTTCATATCACCTCTTACATTCTGACTGTTTTAAATAAAAGTGGAAGGGGACTAGTGGCTGGTATAATGCTGTTCTCAGTAGCCCTTGTTGTTATCAACTACATTGTATAATGGTTGTCTGTGATGGTCGCGAAATTCACATTTAGATGAAGTGTAAGTTCTAATAGTGTAGGTGATTTGAGAAATATTCCTACTTTCTACAACTTCAAAAGAACACTGGCTGTTCTTATCTTTTGTGTGAATCATAGTTATTCTTGAGTTTGCCCTAAAATTTTTTTGGGATTTGAAAAACAGAGATGAAATTTGTGGGTTCTAGATCAGCCCCGATATGTTGGCCACAACCTGTACATATTGTGGCAGTTTCTGTGGTACCTGTTGTATTACTTATAAAATTTTCATTAATAGAAAAACTCTTATAGCTTTTAGTGAATGATTGTGCATAGCTGAAGCCATGTATGGCCTCACCATTCGAGTCCTGGCAGATCTGAAGAAGAAAGATTGTTTTTTAAATATGCTTTATGACCTTGCTAAGGGAAGGAGAAGCTCACATTGATAAACACGTCACAAGAATGAAATTAGACAAATATTGGGGAACATTCAACACACATTTGCGAAGGTTAGGTACTGGCTCACTCTTGATCTGATTGTTCATAAACAAACTTTCTGAAGTTATAAAGGATTTTTCAGGCACTGAAATGTTAGCTTCTTCAGACACTGGAATGTGTGGTGATTATACAAGCATACAGGTCTAGGATCCAAACTATCATGCTAGGAACAGCTCAGAGAGTATATAAAGGAGTGTAGGTGATTCACAGCTAACAGGCCAAGACTTAAATGTCACAGGGACTCATGTTATGCCATTTTAAACAAATGAAAGGGATGCATTGGCATCACAAGTAGACAGGACAGTAAGTGAAACAGTAGTAGTGTTGTTCCACAAGAAGGGTTTTACAGAAATGAGAATGCTGCACATAGTAGTCAGGGATGTGCATATGAGGAGTTTGGCTAAAACAGTGATCTGTAGGGTGTCCTAGGGCATAGCTGTAGTTGTCAAAGTGGCTGGATTGTAGTTGGTGACCACTTACCATGAAAATAGAAAAGGCCATACTGCCCTTCATATGCAACCCAAGAGATCACAGGTCAAACAAGATGTCTCCATGGCACCAGGGCCAGAGGTTCAGGGATAGTGTCCACTGCATGGAGTGCTGCTCCCATAGCAAGTGTGAAGAACAGTGTGTTGCTGATTGTGTGGTCTGGAATACCATGTCATGTGGTTGGCACTGAAATCACTGATGTTGTACCCCACTTGTTACTTTGAAAATACGTAACTTAAACAGTGGTAGACACCTGAGAGTTCTACTAATATGATGTGTGACCATAACAGTGATGCTGAGTAGTACATGCAGCTGTACAGTAAATATCTTAGCTGTGTCAGCTAGAGTGGACATGCAACCTTTGTGGTCTTAGGAGCATAAAATGCTAGAGCTTAATAATGATGCAGAAAAATAGGGCTGACCATTTTGATACTGGCACATGGCCAGCAAGATTCTGTAGTAATTGTGGAATTGGGAATTTTATTAGGTAATTGCATGAGAAGCTAGAGCAAGTTAGCAAGATAGCAAATTAATACTTTGTTGGAGACGCAGTTCAGTGCCAGGCTGCTACATCTGTTACTGGTAGGTTCAAACAACACACAAGTGTAACGGAGATCCTTCAGAAACTCAAATGAGAATTCCCAGAGGGAAGGTGATGTTCTTTCTAGAAACACTATTGAGAAAATTTAGAGAACTGCCATTTGAAGCTGACTGGTGAACGATTTTGTTGTTTCCAACATACACAGCACATAAGGACTATGAAGGTGAAATTTGAGAACTCAGGGCTGATTGAGAGACACATATACAGTCATTTTCACTCATATTTGTGAGTGTAATGAGAACGGAAATCACCAGCAGGGTTATGGGGTACCCTTTGCGATGTGCCATTAAGTGGATAGCGGAGTATAGATGTATGTGGATATTCTAGGTAAAATAAGTAGCTGACCAATGTAGTAGGAGCAACAATGATATTTTTCATAGTAGTAAATTTACATATACATACATACAAAATAATCTATTACTGGTTCCCTTAATTAGCCGTGCGAGTAGATTAGAACTAGTCACAAACAGCTGGTTGTCACTACACTTCACACAGATAAATCCCTGTGGGAGCTTCTGCCTTAAGATATGCAGTGTGGCTCACCCCACATGCATCCACGTCTTCATTTATGGAATGCAATGTGTAAATTAAAGAATGAATAAATGAATAACATTCACACCATATCTCTAGCCAGGGCAGAGATTACAGTGTTGAAAGCAAATTTAATTTTCTGAAAAACATTGTGAAACATTCAATAATAGATGCAACCCATCAAGACAAATTAAGACCATCATATTTCACTGAAAGAAGTTATACCTGTATAAGCAATTCCTCAAGGATGTTTAAAATCATCAGATTTCACAAGACTATAACTTTATTTATTACAAAGGTACAGAATTGGGGTCAGATTTTTATTTCTATATGTGCCTGCAAAGCCTTTATTTCCAAAGGAACCATATGATTTTCATGTTGCTCACATTTTGTGTGTGTGTGCACATAAAACATTAAGGTACTTTTCACAGCTATGTTTAGGACCAAATTCGTCATTTACTGATCACAAATATCAAAATCCTTTTCTACACATTTAAGCATCCAGACAATAGACTTGATCCATGCATTTTCAAGCATGTCAGTTTAGGAAACTCAATGCTGTTCCCACGTAGCATCATAGTTCATCCAGTGTTATTGGTACACATAGGTGGAGCCTCTCACAAACACCCGCCAATAAAAAAGATACCATACTGTGAGATGAAGCAAATTTCACGGTCAGGTCTGCAGACCCTTTAGCTGATCAATGCTGGTTCCAATGCAGTGGTATACCATCCGTATGAACAATTGTATTTCTGGTAATTTCCCATCTCTTCGGTTTTTTGACCATCTATGTGTTTTCTAATATTGTCAACTTTCTTCAATTTGTTAAAGAATTTGCTCCTCTTCAGATTCAGTTCAGTGCTAATCTCATCAAACTGTTCATCACATTACTTACGTTTAGTAATAACCCCTGATCACTACCAACAAACTTCCTGCCCCATATTGCACAGCACTTTACCCTTATTAATGTTGCAGCTACCAGTTCAAGTCATCCCTTGAAGACTCATTTTATAAGATGGAAAAGCAATTAGAAATGGCCTGCTACTAGAAGAAGTAGACACTACTGGTCACACACTAAATGAGACATACTACATCCAATTCCTTGGTGTCTGCTTGGGTTTCAATTGAAATGGGGTCCACAAATTGGTAAAATTGTCAAGTTGATCCCCTCAGCATTACTCACCTAAAGGCAATTTCAATGGCATCTTTTGGAGTTTTCACTTGTTTTTGGAATTATCTTCTGGGAAAGCCAAATAGAAATAAATGAAATATTAATGTTATTTGTGAAAGGCAATAGGGAGTTCCATAGTGACATGTAGATGCAAAGTGTTCACATCACATTCCTACTACAAGCTTGTATAGGATAAATACTAATTTGTTCATTGCTGCCATGTCCTATAAGATTATCCTATAGGCTAGGACTGAGAGAAAGCGTGCTGGGAAGCATTTCTGCATGTAGACACTCTGGATGAACATTTATTAATTGCAGGGCAGAGAGAGATGAGTTTTTTGGTTATCTCATTCTCATGCTGGTGCCTCCTTAATTTATTATTGATCTGAATGCCTAAGAACTTAACTCTTGGAACCTCATCCAGTGCCTGTCATTGATATCTACTTGTATCAGTAAGTCATTTGAATTTGTTTGGAATTGCATGATGTATGTTCTTGTAAGTATAAAGGTTGAATTTTTGTGCTGTTGCCTGTAAACCAGTTGCAAGCATGTTCCATTATTCTCCTGGCTGTTTCTAGTATGAATGTGTTTGGCCATTATCAGTGTACTAATTATTGGCAAGCATTGCAGATTTTGAAGGCATCTCCAATGGCTTTAGCACAACATTTATGTAGGTCAGTCCTGTGGGACATCATATGTATTTTTCCCCGTTCTGTATTCAATTTTCCTCCCAAGGTATCATTTATCACTATGATCCAGTTTATTGTGCTAAGCTAAGATTCAGTTCTTGTAAGTGTAATTCATTTAACATGACAACACTTGTAGTTTCCCCGAGTAAAGGAAGATTAAGGTTTTAATGTGATGCCAATAAGTTTTCTCCACTTCTATGTGACTTGTACAGTTACAGAATGAAAAAGTCATCCCAGCATTGGGGGACTGCTGTAAATAATGAAGGAGTACATTTTGTTGATTATTTAAGACTCTTATTTGTATCTGTTATATATTACAATTAGGTAAATATGCCGTAAACCATATACCAACCAAATAATTGCTGGAAATGGGTACATATGCCTTACCTTTTTTTCATTTTATTGGTAAACTGTGTTTCCTTTCATCACTGTCTAACCAGTATGTATAATGTTCAAAACAAAACATGGTCTGTTAAGCCCAGTGTCTGAATACAGATGTTGCAAACACAGATTTGTATTATACATATCTTTTGCAACACAGTTAACTCAATGGATGTGTGCTAAGTCTTCAATGATTAATCATATTGTCTTTAGTTGTCAAGTTTATAAAGAATTTAATATTTTCTCAAAACAATTCTGATCTGCAAGTAAGGTTATGGCTGAGTAAATGTCAGAACATTCTTAATTTCTTGTCGTAAAATGATGTGGCTCTGTTGAGAGGTTAATGTAATCTGTCCACTATTGATTCTCATAATATTTGGGGAGTAGTGTTTGGGTCAGCTGTGTTGTGACAGTTAACCAACATAAAAGCTAATTACTCTTGTTGTGAAGTATCGGTTAAAGTAATTTTAATGAACAACCCATAGGGTACATTGAAATATTTTGCAGGTTATCAACTAAATTTGTTTACTTCATTGTAGAAATGACTGAACTACTAAATATCCACCAATTGGTGTTGGAAATAATTTGATTTTGTTGTATGATCAGTAGGCCTGGTAGTTACAGTGGATAGAGATACAATTATTTCTTAATGGAATACAACAGTATAGTTACTCATTAAATGTTAGTTGAATCGAAAGTACAATTCAGCTGAGGAAAGAGTGATTCCAAGTTTTCTCTTCGGCAATCACATGTTTGAAAAGTGAGTTTCATTCATTGTTATAGTAACAGTTCCTTTTCTAAATGATTGATAATGGGTTCACACAATTGGCCGTGTGGAATTAAACATAGCTTCTGAAGGAATTTCTTAAAATTATGTTTAAATCAGAAATTATTTGAATTGCACCCTTCCTTTAAAATCCAAATACATAAGGAATATGTTAAATTAGGCATGCAATAATTGAATCTAAAACTTGAAATCTTGAAGATAAAAGTCAAAAACTAATTGCATTTGGGACACTATAGATTCTATACATAGCTCACACAAATAGCATTAGTCATAATGCAATTTTTGATACTCAAAAAAACTAAAACTATACATAAATCATATGATTTAAATACACGACTCTTTCGGTTTTTCATTATATTACATTTTTTTCTTAAAAAAAAATTCATCTTGCAACACAGTCATAGGTCCCAATTCTAAAGACATAAGTAATATCTGATGCATTTTAAATGATCATTGGTTAATTTATTAATGTTCAAATTTGTTCAGTTCTAACATAAAGTGCTGCCACTTTTGTATTTTGTGAAACAATTGTAGCCTTTGGAATGGGTTTCAAAAACATTACCATAGGTTCTGCATTTTCAGAGATGCTATAGAAATTGTTTTATACCTCTCTCATTTAAAATTTCTACAATGACAAACAGTCCAGGATTTATCAGATCAATATGCGTATTCTTGACAGCATCTGTTGCTATTGTGTCTTCGTCTGCAGCATTTGATCCCCACAAGAATCATTTTCCACCTCTGAATACCAAGCACATCTTTGGTGGGTTGCATCCTTAGTTACGAAAAGATGTTTGGTTTTTTCAAGCTTCAGGGTTGTTGTGACAACAATATTATGATAGCTTAAGGTAAAAAATAATAATAGTTTTGAATATGAGCAAAAACGTTTGACCTGAATGTGAGTTACACTCACTCAGTTGTCCAGAAACCATCTTCCAGTACCATAAAATATGGTTTTTACTTGAATCTGAGTTTGTGCCATTTATAAAAATCTGTAGCTCAGCCAGCATACCATTTTCTGTGTTTCATCTGGTTCCACACTCCTCTCCTCATTGTCCCACAAATAGTATCCATGCCGACTTTACCATGTCACGCAGCAAAGAATAACAGTCCATTTCCACATTAAATACTTTTGAACACAAACTGGATAATGTGTACTTTTTTTTTTCAAATATAGAAGAAGTACAGCCATCTCAACGAATTGTCAAATGTTTTTAGATGTGAGATCTTCTTATTTACATCAGGTATTATTTATATGAGAACACAGCAACAGAAACTGTTTCATGTGTTAGATCTCATTAGTGATGATGGCATGATAAAATGTTCCTGCAGCATCCAGGCACAACCTGCAAAGCCTGTACTTATTCGTGTTATGAATGAACACTTTGACTTTGGTCTTCGTTAATCATAGACACACTATCTACAAAGTCAGTCTGTAGATCTCCAGATTTGAGAAATCCATTTTGCACATATCCCCAATTCAGCAGATTGTGAGTTTTCTATGAAGCAGTGAAATATTAAATATAAAATTTCCTTATAAATTTGTGGCACTACGTCAGTGATGCTACCATTAACTTCTGCATATTTTTGTTGCCTGTCAACATCAATCCATTTTTTTCCATTTTACTTGTTTGTCAATCAACTTCATTCTTTAATGTGGAGTGAAGTTTAGGAGTTACAGTTTTTACACTTTATACATGAGTTCGTAGTACACATGAATTATCGATAGACTGCATGTTCCAGTAACTCCTTACCTCATAAAAAAATGCTCTTTTCAGTGCATTCACCAGATAATAAGAGTTGGCATGATACCTTCATACATATATTGAGGTGTATTCAAAACAAACAAAATGTCTAATAAATGAAAGTATTTTTTATTTGTCCTATTTCTGTATCTGCCTAAAATTGCTTATAAGCTCCCTGAGCTGAAAATACCATGTAGTGTTTTTTTGCAAAACTCTGTGCATCATTGTCTTCTGATCTTTCAATAATCTGTCAGGTGCTTGACAGATTGTCATCTCTGTTGTAAAAAAATTAAACTGTTTGCTTCTTTTTTTTCTGAAACCTTGTTATCCAGTTTGTGTTGTTAATGTGTGCTTAAACATTATGGAAGTTGTTCCACTGGAACAATTAATTTGTTTGTTACTGCATATTTCCATGTTGGGCTCTCTGGATGTAGTTATTTCAATCTTTTCACTGCTTTTCCTAAAGTTTATGGGGATTAGTATGAACGTAAATAGGGTTCTGATGGTTACACTCCGGTGACATGAGTGGTTGTGCATTTACATTACTTATACATACTCTTCACAACTCTTTTTCCTCTTTACCTTTATTTTAAATCTAGACATTTTCGAAGTTGTTCTCTTCCCTTTCTTCTGGAGTCTTGTGATATTTGCTTGTCTTTTTCTCTACACTGAACCAATTGTAATTGATTTGCTTACAGTTTTGCAAACTTTCTCTCTCTCTCTCTCTCTCTCTCTCTCTCTCTCTCTCTCTCTCTCTCTCTCTCTCTCAAATTTACTATCCATTATCTTTAACAGAAAGCTAGTAATAATAATGTGTAACAATGCACCAGCCTTCATATACAGATGTATTTCTATGTAAATTATTCAGTAAATGAAACTTTTATTGTTTCATCCACAAAATAATTCTGCCATAAATTCTTTGCTTTACAGCACATCTTTTTTAAATTGTTTAGGTTAAAGTTACCTAACAAAAAATTTAAACATTCTTCCTGACCTACCTTCTGTGTAGTAAGGATCCTTGATGTTAAATTCTTCTTTGGATATCACAACTTAATCAGTATTTTTAGTTCCATATCTGGCAGCAAACATGAAGAATTTAAACTTAAAATGCCTCTAACACTGTAGCCAAACAAAATGTATTTTGTTACATGGTCTACGCAGTTCAAATCAGCACACAGGAAGTGTCATACTGATCAGTACATCAGATATGTAATGTGAAGACAAAGATTCTTCATATCATTGTAACCTCTACTTCTAACTTTCAAAAAATAGATGTGGGGAAATTATTTACATTTTTGCTCTTCAGACAGGAAAATAGATACTACAGATAAACCTTGATGCAAAAACACAGATAAGGTTCAGAAAATTATATTTTACTCTCGTTTTCACATTTTGGATTGGCTCAAAACAACAAATTTGTCAGACAAAATGGCTGGTCTTCACTTACCTTCAGGAGTTGAAATAGCTAGTACTGACAATACATGCACTCAAAGGTACAAGGAACTTCCCTAGCTTTTGGAATTATTATTTCCTTCATCTGGAAAGAGTTAGTAACAGATACAGGACGGTTAGGAAAGAAGGGCAGGTCACTGAGACCTAAAGTGTGTCACTCACAAGGAAACATCACCAATTTGACTTTATATTTTATACAGAACAAAACCATACAATGTTTTATGGACAATGACACACTTTTTTCTTAAAAAAAATTCTTACATCATTCAGGTGTGTCTTATACTCAAAATTAATTTTAAAATGTCCAGTGTTTGCTTTAAAATTCCTGCCAGGCTTAAAGAAGGCCATATATTCAATGCTGTGGGAAACCTATAACTATCTGGCAACACGATTCAACTGGCAGCAGCAGTGCACCGATGCAATGAACATGAGCTGTAGAGCTTAACAAGCTTGTTAACACTGTCCCCCTCCTGCCCCGGCATCACAAACCTAGAACACTGTCAAGCCTATGGTGTATCACAGCAGTCTACAGTGCCAGTGAACTTGAACTGAAAGTGATTTGTATTATTGATAACAGAAGAGAATTTTCTTTAGTAGTTTATTAATGAAAAAAATAGGGGTTTCATATGATGTGGGCTATAAATTGAAGATAATAGCATATGCAGACCAATATGGAAACAGAGCAGCTGAGTGGCATTTTGGTCCTCCTCCAACAGAAAGAGCCATTCGTGATTGGCTTGCCAGTAAGGAAGAACTGAAAAAAAATGAGTAAGACTACATGTGCCAATTGAGGACTGAATGCAAAATGGCCTAAACTAATCTTATATCCAGAATTAAAGCAACAAACTACTACTTCCCCATCTTGTGTTTCATTCACAATACGATCCTACAATCTGTAACCAGATGTCTGTATGATTGTGTTCTTCATGGAAGATGGCATTCCGGTGAACTGACAACTTTGCTAATGATGTCAGGGGACATATGAAACGAGGTAGTGTTTGTTGGGTAACCTCACATTCACAATCACCATGTACACAGCTACAGACAGTGCAGTTTGACACAGATAAATGCCTACTAGACTTGGCATTGGAGGGCCATAGAAAGAAAGGAATCAGGACAGTCAAAAATTGATGTGGCCTGATGGCTTAGTGTGAATTGTGCTGTTGTTTCTTGGATGTAACGACAGTTCATAGAGACTGAAACTGCATCCCAAAGTCCAGGGCAGGGTCGACCACATGTGGCCTCTGAAGAGAGGACTGTTATTTGGCTGTAAGGTCACAACAGACTGCCTTTGTACTGCATGGTAGCTGGCATATAAGCCTGCAGCATCTGCTGGATGCGTTGTATCAAGGTAAACTGTGTGCAGATGGCTTTGGCAGAGTGGCCTTTATTGTTGGAGACCTGCTGTATGTCTACCTCTGACACATCTTCACAGAAGGCAATGTCAAGAGTGAGCAGGCAGCTTGCTTGTGACTAAGGGCAGCCTGCCCTGTCTTGTGTTTGAATGGTGGACACCATGCTGCATTCCAGGATGTCACTGTGGGTGTCACAGGTGTGTGGTGTTGCCTGTGATAGTGGGACAAGTATCATACAAACTGCTTAGTACTTCTACACTTCAGATTATGTTTGTTTAGTGTTTAAGGCATGTATTGTAAATACTAATCTGGTGGCAAGTGATGAAAAACTTCCGTCTTTACACTAGCATGTTGCAGCATTGGCTGTTGCTATACTATGCCCAGTTGGCTCTGCTTTGCAAAGCAAGTTGGCCATGTTTTGCTTTTCAATACATAACACCGTCACCCATGTGCAGCTGGCTGTTCTTCTGCTCTAGCATATTTTTTGACCAATTATGGTCAATACGCTACATTGACCTTTTTGTCAAGACTCTGTCTCTCGGATTGACCAAACTATACTACCCATTAAACCAGAGTTACTGGCGACAAGTATTTCCGGCCTTATTTCGCCACGTATGTATCGTTCTAACAATTAGTTACCTTAACCCTTTCACTGAATCTTATAAATTTCCATAGGGCCCCTTGCCCTGCACCTTGACTCAGACACCATGGTACTAATTTCATTACTGTGCTTCTTGCACAACTTTTTCCAACACTCTACGTCTCACTTAAAAGCGAAAATAAATCGATTATTCTTCATACTATATCACTGTGCATTCTGCTGCTTTTATGCTTGGGTTATCCAACGCAATGGAACCTGAACTATGGCTGGGTCCGAACTCGGTCGTGTTCTTTGTCTTTTGTGTACCAGAAGAACACCAGGCTCAGCAGAACAAGTGCCGTTGCAGTGGTTGGTATGACAATGGTGAGTGTTGTCTCATTCTGGTGCTGATTTTCACAATATGAATTTACATGTTGCAATAACGTTTCCAGGGAGATTGGTCCCTCCTGCCGGTTCAGAAGTGTGTTTACAGATTACATTAGTTCTGGCCCTAGAGTTTGATTTAAGCTGGGTGGTTTGCGGCAGGTGGCACTTCCATGGGCTCTTCTGGCCAGTACAAATGTGGCTGGGAAATGCTCGGTGAGTTATCCCTGCAATCATGGCGGACAGGCAGAAAGTAGGCCCCATTAATTTGGACGCTGTTCCATTTAATAAGAAAGCATTCACCTTTCATTCTACCCCTGTTGCTGATGTACCCCTCCACTTCTTGTAACAACTAGCTGCTACTACCATCTTGACAAAGCCCATGTTCCTCGACATGCTGAAAGTACAATTCTGACTGGGCCACTTTTTAATAGTATTCTCTTTCCTCCTTTGTCCCATTATCAATTTCACTGCACAGGAATCCTGCCCCGCTCATATTACCATATGCAGACAGACTATGATTTTCTCTCTGTGGCATTTTTGTAACTTTGCTTCCTCCATTTCTACATATCTTCCTTCATCTTTTGCAGTTAATGACAGTCGCTGAGTTTTTACTCTTACAAATTTCTTCAGTGTTCCCCTTGTGGCGAGCTATGCATGAATTATGTAGCACTCATGATGTTCTTATTTCCCTGCTACTGTTACGGAAATGGAAATAGAAACTTTTCTTCCATCAATTCTCAATGATGCTGTGGCTACTCCAAATTAAAGGGCAAGCCTTTGTGCTCAGGTTCTGAAACCAACCTCAACTTCGGCGATAGTTCCTTCTGTACTTTCCTTAGACCCTTTAAATACTTCCCTTCTTGCAACAAATTTACCCCTAGCTGGAACACTATCTTCTATGGACTGCAACCATTTTAATAACTACTTCCCTCTCTAAGACTTCTACTTGAATTTGTAGTTCTTCGATATTCTGAGTAATATGTAATACTGCTGGTTTTCTACTTCAGCTATCTGCATTCCCATGCTTCTTCTCAGTTTTATGAATAAGTTCAAAATCAAATTCGCTTAGCCTTGCTGCCCATCATGTCAACCTATTGGGAAGGATTCTTTAACCCCAACAACTATTTTAATGCTGTATGATCTGTTATTACTCTGAATGTTTTACTGTACAGATAAAATTTGAAGTATGAAAGTCCATAAATAAGGTTAACTTCCCATTCTCCATTGTGGAATAATTTCATTCTTCAGAATTCATTTGCCTTGAGCATAAGCTACTGGATGTTCTACACATTCTACCTCTTCTGATGAGAGACAGGCTGGTGCATGAGTTTACGCATCACATAATAAAACAAATTCTGTATTAAAATCTGGAAATGCTACAGTTGGACTCAATGTTTAAGCTTCTGTTAGCTTCTCAAAAGCATGCTGGCACTGTTCTGACCACACAAATTTAGTACCCTTCTTCTAACAATTGTCAACCTTTTGGCAGTATCCACACATCCTTTTACGAACTGGTGGTAATAGTTCACAAGTCCAGAGTGACTGCAACTCTTTTACATATTGTGGTATGGGAAATTCCCATACAGCTCTAATCTTGGTCTGTGTTACATCCACCTTTTGATATGTCCTAGGTATGCTATCTATTCCATCAAAAAGTCACACTTTTTTGTACTCACTGTTAACTTCACTGCTTTTAACCTTAGGAATACTTCCCTTAAGCACTGCATATGCTGTCTGCTGTCACTTCCATAGACGATTATTCCATCAAGATACACAGCATTTCCATGGTTTCAAACTTCTGAGAATTGTGTCCAACAACCTCTGAAATGTTATACAGGTGCATTTTTTAATGAGGATGGCATCCTTCTGATTTGGTAGTGTCCCCATGGTTCCAGAAATGCTGTTTTGTGTCAGTCCTGTGATACAGGCTCTATCTGGTGATACTCATTCTGCAAATTCATTGTTGAAAAATATTAGGATAGCTCTAAATGATCCATAGTTTCTGTGATGTTTGGGAAACAGTAGGCATCCATTATGATTTTCTCATGTAGGTGTCTGTAATCAAACCAAACCTATATTTTTGGCACAAATATTCCTGCCCACTGTCGACATCACATTCTTCAAGTATTCCATCTTTCAGCTATTGATCGATTTACAACTTCAAAATTGGGTGAAAGTTGGTAGTTCTTCTGTATGGTTTGTGGTAGACTGATGACTCATTTCATATTGGTATGCAGTGTTGTGTAATATGCGTACCTGATAATGGTCCTTTTGGAAAAAATAAACCATTGAATTCCAAAAGTAGTTTTGTCATCTGTTTGCTCTTGCTTCCCTCTAGATGCTTCACTTTTGCTCCTCATACAGTTTCAGTGATGTCTGGCAATTCTCTGTGGCTGACACCCCATATGTTCCATTCGTCTTCCTCCAAGATATTCATATTGGAGATTAACAACTGGTGTGTTAATCATGTGCCCTCTGTGCTGAAATGGTACGTAGAAACAGGTATGGGAATGATATGTCTGTTAAATAAACAACCCACCTGATCTAATACTTAATTCTCTTCTAATGGTTCCATCACACAAAATTCCTGCCGGCAAGCGGGACTCAACACTGACCCAAAGAAATTTCCCAGTACTCTTAGATACATAATCAGGCGAATCGACTCTTAGTATAGTTTTCATGGTTTAATTGGTTCATCTTTCGCAATAGACTCTTCTTGCCACCTCTCTACCATGACCTAACCTAACTGAAGCATTTTTCTGCCATGTTCCACCCTATGTAGCTGGAAGTTGAGTATGGCACAATGCTGATAAGGAAATCTAATCCAGAATCATGTTGTACCCCTCAATTGAATGTGACACAATCTCTAATCATTGTTTAAATTAAGCCATATTCAGGTGGATGCCTGTGTCCACAGTCCTAATGGTGTGATGATGTCTTTATTCCCACTCCATGCAGTCTGTATTGTGGTGGGTCCAATTGCGTACATTTCACCAGATAACTACTGGTGAATGAAACATTCTCCCCTGTGTCCAATGATATCATGGAATCATTTTTGTTCCTATTCTTCTTATCCCATACAGATTTTATGGCATCCACATCTGCATACAATTTTGTATCTAGTCTTACTGGGAAGACCATAGGTGGGCCAGGGGTCCCAGCTAGTGTTCAATACCTTATTTCTACCTGCTCCTCTACTTTTAAAACTGTTACTTCTTCTTTCTTTATTCACATCACCCTGAGGCTGGCAACACTTCGTCCTTACATAGCCTGTTTGTCCAAACTTGAAATGTTTTATATTAGCTGCAAACAGTGTCCATTTGCCCTGTATTCCAGTAGACAAATTGATCTCCTCACACACTGTAGTTACCGCACTGCTGTGTGCAAATCTGTCAGACACCCTGTCCACACACATTCTGACATTTCTGCATGCAGCCCTCTTAAAAAAGCTTTGAAGACCCTCTGCTATGCTTCTTGCAAAATAATGTCATTAACTTCAACATTCTGCCCCGATGCACAGGTATGTCCATTGATTTTCCTTATCCTATCTGCAAATTCTTCCACAGTTTCTTTATTTCTCTTAGTTATCACTGCGAATTCTTCCCTATAGTGGCTGGCACTATTTTGATCCATATATCTTAGAATTAACCCTTCTTTAAATTCTTCGAATATTGTGGCTCCCTTCACAGCTCCTGTATACCCTAAATATGTTTTTACTTCCTTTGTTAGTATCAGTTTTGTAACAGTCAATAATACTTCATTAGACCAACCGTGCATCTGAGCCAGATATTGAAGGTGAAGACATGCTCATTGTCGGTTGCTTTACCAGGACAAGGACCAATTAAACTTTTGTCTGACAAATCTACACTGTGTTGAATGATCGTGATCCTGTCAACCCACAAAGTTCCTTATTTTCTGCCGGTAATTCTGTTACCCTCTCGAACAATATGCATACTACTTCTGATTGTGGTACACCTTGTGTCTCTGGTTATATTCAAGCTTTGTCCTTGACAACACTCACTTCAATAACTAACATTCACAAGACAAGAAGACAAAATACATTAACTTAATTCTTACATGTAATTATGAACCATATTGTCTCCCAGCACTGCCTAGCCGTATGGCCCAAATGATTACATGTGTAACTTTTCCTAGAAGTGATTTCATAAATTGCACTTACGACCCTTGAGGTTACACTGTGCACATCTAACAGTCACTAACTAGTCATACCTTCCATTACCTCTAAGAGTAGAAAAATCCACTGGTTCTCTATTCGCAATAAAATCTACGTTATAAAATTCACGACTGTCAGATGGCTTTTCTGTGACCAAAATATAAGGATTTTCTTTTTCTTTAATTCACTGTAACATAGGGTGTAGGTTCAAACATTGCTCTAAGAAGTGATGGCAAAGTTCTGACATCAATGTTGCATGACCCTTGGATTGTCACATGTGGAGGGTGAAATGAGGTGTCAGGGCGACTGTAGATATGTTTAATTACTTTCTGTTTTCCAGCCCTCAGCTGTAGTAAATCAGGAACAGCTTGGTAGAGGCTTCCAGTTGCCTCTTAAGTGAAATAGTAGACATCTGTCATTGCTGACAGGTCAAGGAGCAAGGCTGAATATGGGGTCACTCAGTGTTGCTGTCAGCAGTCACTCTGGCTGCGACAGCGATGCAGCTGATGATGGCCGTAAACTTCCTCCAGTGAGCAGCCAGCTCCCTCATGCCTCATAGCAGGCTACCCTGTGTAGTGCTCAAACAGCTGACCCCATACTGCATTCTAGGATGTCGCTCTGGGTGTCACAGGCTTGTGGGTGTTGTTCACTCTGATATTGAGACAAGAATCATTTAGTACACAAATAGCTGAATGTTTATTCGTTCCAGACTATGTTCATTTAGGGCTTCAGGCAAATATTTTAAACACGACTGGTGGCAGGTGAGGAAAGGCTCCCGACCTTCTGTTAATGCACTCCAGCGTTGGCTGTTGCTATATCATGCCCAACTGACTCAGCTTCACAACACCAGTTGGTTGTGTATTGCTTTGCAGCATGTAATACTCCCACCCACCTGCAGCTGGCACTAATACTCCCACCCACCTGCAGCTGGCACTGTTGCAGCTCACTTCTGCTCTGGCGTATTTTCTGACCAAATTCAGTTGACATGCTACAGATGAAACCCAACAAGGACTTACACCAGAGAGAGCATTGAAAGGACCTACAATCACACCAGTGTGTCACTGGAAAAAAGTTGTTGTCTACTGTAAGAGAAGACATTTTGGTCAAATCTTTCAAGAAGTACTGCATAGGTAATGCTCTGGTGGGCAGTGAAGACCATCTCTTATATGAAGAAGACAGTCGTTATGAAGGAGAAGTTCAATTTTGATATTCAGGGGACTTTAGGTCAGCTGGGTTCTATACACAGAATTGTTGTTAGCCTGGCTTTGCAATCTAATATTGCAAATTGTAAAAATGTTCCTTTTTAAAAAGTGCTTAAGTATGAATGTGTACCCTATAGCCTGCAGCATCTTATAGTCTGTAAAATATACTGAGGACCCTCACTGATCGTAATTATCCTCCCAGCCTTGTACAAAAATAAATATATCATGCTTTGTCTTTCCAGTCTCACATTGTATGGCCACAGAGGATCATTCCCCATGTAACTCAGTACCACCCAGGACTGGAGCAACTGAATTACATTCTCCACCAGGGTTTTGACTACCTCTCGTCTTGCCCTGACGTGAGAAATGTTCTGCCCACTATCCTTCCGACACCTCCCCACAGTGGTATTCCACCATCCACCAAACCTACACAATCTACTCACCCGCCCCTACACAACCCCTGCTTCCAACCCCGTACCTCATGGCTCATACCCCTGTAATAGATGTAGATGCATGACCTGTCCCATACATATTCCCACCACCATCACAAACATCACCTATCCCATCAAAGAAAGACAGGGCTATCTGTGAAACTAGTCATGTGATCTACAAGCTAAGCTGCAACCACTGTGCTGCATTCTATGTGGGCATGACACCCGACAAGCCATCTGTCTGCATGAATGGCCAGCGAAAAAAGTGGACCACCTGGTTGCTAAGAATGCTGCTATTCATGACATCCTTTGTTTCAGTGACTGCTTCAAAGTCTGTGCCATATGGATCCTTCACACCAACACCAGCTTTTCTGAATTGTGCAGGGAGAACTTCCCCTACATTCACGTAACCCTCTTGGCCTAAACCTTCATTAGTCATTGTCCTCACCCATTCAGCCTCCTGTTCCATTCCAGCACCATGCAGCCCTCATCATTCCACCATTGCACCCAGTCATTTTACTTCTCTCCTTTGCTGGTGCCCCCCTTCCCACCTCTCCTCTGCCCACTTTCTAATTGCCTGACACCACGTAGCTGCCCTACCCTCATTTCACCTCATCCTTGCATGCTCCCCAGCAGCACTGCACTGTAAGTCACCCCTACCCAACTATCCCTCCCCACTCCAGCCTCCTCGTTACCCCTGCCCAGTCACCACTCTCATCATGCAGTGGTGCTGCTGCTCACAGTGTGGCTAAAGTTGCCGAGACTGCAGTCATGTGTGTGTATGTCATCTATTTTTGACAAAAGGCTTATGGGCCAAAAGTTTTATTTGTCACACTCTTTTTGCTGTTCCTATCTGCAACTTAACATTTCTGCAATATGACAAATGTCAACTTTGCTTCCCCCTGCAGGTCTGGGGGTTAGAATAGGCTTAAGGTATCCCTGCCTGTCGTAAGACGTGACTAAAAGGAGTCTCTCACTCTTCAAGCCTATAACTTCAGGTCCCATTTTATGGTTTGACCTGCCACTTTCCAAATTCTACAGAAGTGCGGGCCATATGGGGAAGGATGCCTTACGTGGTGCATGAGTTATCCATAGTTCCCCTAGATTGGATGTCCTGAGCCTATTGTCGTGGCTTTGCATCTCCACCTGCAATTCAACTATTTGGATGAGCACACTTTGCGGGGTACGTCATCTTCTTCCATTTTCTCCTGTACTCTTTCACCCTCATGGCAGTTTGGATTTCTCTGCGCCCAATATCCAGCACGGTAGCCAGTACATTGTGGTGGGGCAATCATGCACCCATTTGGTGGTAGTCCCCTGACAACACAGGGATCACACTGCTGATGCCTGAGCTGTAAACTCCCCATGTATGCCAAGGAGTAGATGCCTGTCTTCCTGGGGCATCAGGACTCCTGGCAATGGCCAGCATGCCATGTGGCCTTTGCTGTCGCTGGGTGGCACCCATGGGGAGAGCCCATGATCGGAATGGGTGGCATCAGGGCAGATGACCCACAATGAATGAAGTCATCCCTTGCTGGTGACTGTAAGACACCAGCTGTCTCCAAGAAGGCAAGATCGAGTACAAAGCTGACAGATATGATCCTAAATCTTTTCCCTCCCTTGCTACACCATGGGAGAAACATAGGGCTACAGAAAGATGATAGCCATATTCGCCTCGGTATTTAGTCTGTAGCAGAATGGACAGAGACTCTTTCTACCCATGAAGCCTCAGTTTTTTAATATCTTGAGGATAAGTTTGAGGAAGTGGCAGCACTGTCCAAGATGAGAAGCAGTGCAGTCTCGATTCAGACAGCATCTCCAGCCCAATCCCAGGCATTACTCACTTGTGACCATCTGGGCGATAATCCTGTTTCTGTCACTTCCCATAAAATCCTCAACACGTCCAGGGGATTATTTTGAATTGCGATCTCCTCTTGCAGTCTGACAAGCTCTGTGCCAATGTAAAATGGTGGGGTGTTTTTTTCATCTGGCACGTTTACAGGGGACCCAAAGACAACAGGTTCGCTACTGGTGCTTTCATCTTGGCCTTTGAGGATGATTCATTGCCTGAGAAGGTCAACGTGATGATTTACCACTGTGATGTTAAACCAAATGTTCCTCCCCATATGCGGTGCTCTATGTGGTGGAAATTAGGGCACATGTCTTCTCGCTGCACTTCCAATGCCACATGTCGAGACTGCGGATGTCCACTGCATCCAGATACTCCCTGTGTGCCCCTTCTCACTTGTATCAGCTATGGAAAGCAGCACTCCCCCGGCTCGCCAGACTGCACAGTACTCCAAAAGGAGCAGAAAATCATGAAGTACAAGACCCTGGACAGATTGACTTACCAAGAGGCTGAATGTAAATCTGAACGATAACAACCCATATGGTTGACGTCGACATTTGCTGCAGCTACATTACCATCGCCATCACAAGTACCTAGTTTAGGAGCAAGCGCCCCGCCCCCCCCCCCCCCCTCCCCCCGCTCCTCCCCAAATGCAGGGGACATCAGTCCCCACCCACCAGCCAGAGAAGCAACAGCCTCCTCTGGCTCATCTCGTGTGGAAGCGGTCGCTTGGGACTCTCTCTCCCAAGGTCTCCACTAAGGTTACAGCAGACACTCGCCAGTGGCTAAAGAGCGAAAAGCTGCTGGTCAAAGAGAACTGCACGGTCTTCCTCCATGCCTGAAGCTACTTCAGAGAAGTCCTCCCAGCAAGCCCCTAAAGAGAAGTGAGAGGGCAAACAAAAAAAAAAGAAGTCTGCTAAGAAAAAGAACCCTCAGGTGGCCTCAACACGACTACTAGCTACCAGTTCTATACCTGTGGATGAGGTGGAGATCTCAGCATCTACTGAGGACCTGGATCTCACTTGATGCCTCATCCACAATAGGAACGGATACAAATACTCAATCGGTGGCAGCAGGTGACGCTGAAGTGTAACCTGCCTCATTGCATGCTTCATGCCTTCCCAGCCTCCATCCTCCAGAGGAACAGCAGCGGCTTTTTCCACCACCCAGCTGAGCTACAGCAACTGTTTAGGTTTACACCTGCTTTCTGCATTGCCCTCCAGGAAATCTGGTTCCTGGCAATGCGGACCCCTGCTCTTCAAGGCTATAGGGGGTATTACAAGAACTGTAGCAACTATAATAGTGCGTCAGGTGGAGTTCTTGTCTATGGCCTGAACTCAGTATTCAGTTAACCTGTGCCCCTTCAAACCACTCTTGAAACTGTGGCTGTCAGGATAAGGACAAAGCAGGAAATAGCTGCCTGCAACATACATCATCATCTGGATGGTGCAGTACCCCTGAAAGCATTGGCTACACTGATTCATCAACTCCCTAAACCTTTCCTACTTATGGGAGATTTTATCGTCCATAACTCCTTGTGGGGTGGCACTATGATTACTGGTCAAGTGAGAGATGTCGAAACTCGACATCTGCCTCTTAAATACTAGGGGCCCCCACACGTTTCAGTGTGGTTCATGGCACTTACTCGGCCATTGCTTTATCCCTCTGCATCCCAGGACTTCTCCCATCTGTCCACTGGAGATCCCATGATGCCTTGTGTGGTAGTGGCCACTTCCCCGTCTTCCTGTCACTCCCCCAGCACCATTCCCCCCCAGATGTCTACCAAGATGGTCTTTAAACAATACAGACTGGAAGCTTTCACCTCTGATGTCACCATTGAAACTCCATCACATGGTACCATCAATGTGGTAGTTGATCAGGTCACTAGAACGATCGTTTCTGTGACAGAATTAACGATCCCTTGTTCTTTATAGTGCTCCAGCGAAAACCTTGGTGGTCGCCAGAAATCGTTGAGGCCATTAAAGAGCATCGACAAGCTCTACAGTGACGTAAGTGACACTCTTCCCTAGCATAGTTAATAGCTTTGGAAGGGCTCATGCTCGCATTCTCCAGCTTATAAAAAGACGGAAACAGGCATGTTGGGAAAGGTATGTCTCGACCATTGGTGCCATACGTCACCTTCCTAAGTCTGGAAGAAGATCGGACATGTATGAGCGTACCAGACTACGACAAGTGCTACTGGCACTAACATCAATTGTATGTTATCTACCGACACAAAGGCAATTGCTGAGCACTACTGTTGAGCCTCTGCACCCTCAAATGGCAGATGGAAAGGAAAGCACTCTAGTTCACTGAATGTCACATTGAACCCTATAATGCTCCGTTTACAGAGTGGGAGTTCCTCAGTGCCCTTGCACATTGCCCTGACACAGCTCCTGGGCCAGATCAGATCCACAGTCAGATGATCAAACATCTATTGTTTGACTAAAAGCACCATCTCGTTGTCATCTTTAACTGGATCTGGTGCGATGGCATCTTTCCATCGCAATGGTGGGAGAGCACCATTATTCCAGTGCTCAAACCCGGTAAAAACCCACTTGATGTGGATAGCTATTGGCCCATCAGCCTCACCAACGTTCTTTTTAAGCTGTGAGAATGTATGGTAAGCCGACAGTTGTGTTGGGTCCTGGAGTCATGTAGCCTACTGGCTCCATGCCAGGGCACTTTCTGCCAGGGTCACTCTACCATTGATAATCTAGTTTCCCTTGAGTCTGCCATCTGAACAGCCTTTTCCAGACGCTAACACCTGGTTGCCGTCTTTTTTGATTTATGAAAAGCTTAAGACATGACCTGGCGAAGTCATATCATTGCCACATTATATGAGTGGGGTCTCCAGAGCTCATGCCAGATTTTTATGCAAAATCTCCTATCGCTCTGTACTGTCCGTGTCCAAGTTGGTGCCTCCCATAGTTTGCCCCACATTCAGGAGAATGGGGTCCTGCAGGGCTCTGTATTGAGTGTATCTCTATTTTTAGTGGCCATTAACTGCCTTGCAGCAACTGTCAGGCCATCGGTCTCGCCTTCTCTGTACGCAGATGACATGCATTTCATGCAGCTTTTCCAGTACTGGTGTTGCTGAGCAGTGCCTACAGGGAACCATTCACAAGGTGCAGTCATGGGGTCTAGCCCACAGGTTCTCGTTTTCAGCTGCGAAGTTGTGTGTCACGCCCTTCTGTCGGTGTCGTACCATTCATCTGGAGCCAGAACTTTACCTTAAGGATGATCCACTCACTGTAATGGAGACATATCAATTCTTACGACTGGATTTCAACATGTGGTTGACGTGGCTTTCTCATCTTGGTCAGCTGAAGTGGAACTGCTGGCAGCACTTCAATGCCCTCTGGTGCCTGAGCAACACCAACTGGGGTGCAGATCGCACTAAGCTGCCCCAGCTCTATAGAGCCCTTGTTCAATCTCGTCTTGACTATGAGAAACTGGTTTATTGTTTGGTGGCGCCCTCAGCGATATGTTTACTCTACCCAGTTGACCGGTAACAGGAGGTTTCAGGACGAGTCCAGTGACCAGGTCGGAGTCCCTCCATTGAAGGTTAGACATGCACAACTGTTCGCCAGGTATTTTGCACACATTCATAGTTCTCCGGAGCATCCACATTACCATCTCCTTATCCCATACATGGTATTTCATCTCCTGCATCGGAGGCCCAGGTCAGGGCTTATGACTGCAGTTCGCAACTGATCTTGTCTGTCTGAGGTGGAGTTCTTGCTTTTACCACCTATGCTCAAGGTCCATTCATGTACACCTCCATGGTGTACACCAAAGCTGAAGCTTTGCCTGGACCATTCACAGGGTGCTAATGGATGAGTTAACTCTGCAGCTCTCGGCTGTCACTTCCTCTCGATTCTTGACAAGTACTGGGACCGTGAAGTGGTTTACTCGGACTGCTCCATGGGTGATGGTCACATTGTCTTTGCATATGTTCATGGAGAACATACTGAACAGCACTCCTTGTCAGACGGCTGCAGTGTTTGGACTGCAAGGCTGGCAGCCATTTCTCGTGCTCTTGAGCACATCCAATGTGCGGTAGCAAGTCGTTTCTTCTCTATGCTGACTCCTTGAGCAGCCTACAAGCTATCGGCCAGTGCTACCGGCACCATCGTTTTGTAGCGACCATCCAAGAATCCATCTATGCCCTGGAGCGGTCCAGTCATTCCGTGTTGTTTGTGTGGACCCCAGGCCACTGTTGTTTGTTTGGACCCCAGGCCACATTGGAACCCCAGGAAGTGAACTTTCTGACAGGCTGGCCAAATGGGCTAAACGGAAACCAGTTATGGAGGTCGTCATCCCTGTAACTGACCTGTGATCATTATTACACCACAAGGTTTTTCAGATTTGGGAGACCGAATGGCATAATCTCAGTATGCACAACAAATTCTGTGCCCTTAAGGAGACTACAGATGTGTAAAAGACTCCATGCAAGCCTGTCGCAGGGACTCTGTGGTTCTCTGCTGGCTCTGCATTGGCCATATGTGCCCTAAATCGCTCCAGGCAAATGCCGGGATGGTTCCTTTGAAAGGGCACGGCCAACTTCCTTCCCTAATCCTATGAGACTGATGACCTTGCTGTCTGGTCTCCTCCTCCAAAACAAACCAAACCAAACAAATGCCGGCCATACATGGCTAACACATGGCTACTTCCTCTGTCGTGAGGACCCACGTCGGTGTCACTGTGGCTCACATATGACTGTCATCCACATCTTGCTGGACTGCTGACTTTTAACCACTCTACGGCAGATTTTTAACCTTCCTAGAACCCCACCTTCGGTGTTGGGTAACAATGTTTCAAACCACAGATTCAATTTTAGGTTTTATTTGTGAGGGGGTTTCGTCATACAATCCAAGGGTGGGCATTTAGCCTTCTCTCTGAGGTCGCCACCCTCCCTCCATTGTAATTCTGTCGCACTTTCTTTACATTTGTTTGTCTTCGTTGTCATCTTTTCCCTACTTGTGCTCTTCTCGCCTTGTCTTTTTGATGTGGACGTTTTAATATGTTGCAGAGTGGCTGGCTCATCCTCATTTATTATTGTGATCAGCCAGCCCAGACTATATGCTCTATGGTTTTAATACCTTCTTCTGCTTTTCTTTGTGGCGTATGTTTTCCCCTTTTTTTGTTCATTCCATTCATTTTCTTTTTAGGTGTGCTGCTGAATGTTTTTGTACCTTGAGCCTTGCTTCCGTCAGGAAAAAGAGAGTCTGATGACCCTGTAGTCTGGTCCCTTTATACTCAAAACCAACCACCCGATCAAGTTTGCTCTTTATAATATTGTTACATTCCTTCCCGGATTTTCCATTACTTGTTGTTGATCCAACATTGAAATTTGTCCCATAATTCTAAGACCATGAATAAAACTAACTGCAGTTCTGTCTTTATCAGTGATGAAAAAGTAGAAAACAAACTGCTATATTATTGAAAGAGAATGTGGAGTATGATAATTCACTTGGATATTGGGTAGTAGCAGTGACAGCATGATTCAGGACTATGTGTGCAACACAGAAGTTTGTTCAAAAGAAGGATTCTAGGACATAAATATGTAAATTAAGTTAAGGCTGTACAGAGAATACCATGCCTTGATGCACAATGAAAAGGCAATTTACTCGATAAACTCTACGTAAATAGGTGTGCCAGGCAGACGAAAGGAAGGTAAGACAGACAGTACTTCATTGAAACAGGCTGCTTTCAAGTATGAAGTCCAGTCAAGAGAAGTGTGTCAAAAAACATTGCTTCACATATTTTGCATCACCCAGCAATGGAAACTCTCTCTCTTCAATGTAAACTGGAAAGTGGAGTGACCACTTCTGAAGATGGTTGAGGAAAATATTTGTGTAGGCCACATGTCATATGAAATGATGATAGGTCCTTGATTCAAGAACTCAGTTTGAGTTTCTCGAAGTAAGAATAAATCTTTGAAAGAATGTCTATACCACAATCTCAATCTGTGCAGAAATTAATGATTCTTTATGATCACAGCTTCAGATGAGATACAAATGCACAACATAGAACTTAGTCAGTTGTTATGCAAAAGCAGACTGAGCATACAAACTGCTAAAAAACAACACAGAAATGGCTACAAAGGAACAATATATATGTTACATGCGTGGACGTACAACACGTTCTACTTTGTCATAAATTGGCACATTCCATGGTATTCTGCCAGAGACAGTTGCCGTCATATAATATCATGGTTCATGACTTTGGCACTTAACTAACACGGTAAATTTAGGGGATGGATCTGGTGCAAGGTGTGGTTCAGCCAAAATAGCTTCCTGTCTGATTAAATTTGTGATGCTTGAAAAAGGTATGGGACACAAACTAATTATATGGTCTGACCACCATGTTGGGCAGAACGATAACTGGAGAATTTTAGCACTTTATTTCTATCTGGTCAACTGCAAGTACTGTGTGGAAATACATAAAAAGTTTTTATGTTAGAGTGATAGTTTCCTGCCTTGTGACAGGAACTTTGCAGTGATTGAGGAAAGAAAGTGTCAAAAGTTATGGCTCCTATAGAATGGAAGCATGTCATTGTTTAGGCCACTGTAGTACCTTCGAAGTTCACCATACAGGAGATGATGGAAGACAAGGGCATCGGATCTGTTGAGCTGGTTCTGAAAATGCCACCTACTTTGAAAATTACTGCTGTGCTTTGGTTGAAGCTATGCAGTGATGATCCTCAAGGCATAAGCAGTTTCATCCATGTGAAAGACATTGTATTCTGAAACATGTTTTTGAACATGAAGTAAAAGAAATTCTGTTGCGTTTTGGTTTTTGGTTGCTCTACAATGGGGTACTGAAACTTGTAAGGAGAAGAAAGGCAATCTATTGGATGTGACGAAATACAGGGAATCAAAATCCAGGCATTTTATGAAAACATTCAGTGTGCCAGCTGAGTGTAATGTGCCAGCTTTGGGCTCAACTTCATAACAAACTCATGTTCTATTACTTATTTAAGACCAAAGCAATCAGTTTACTATAAATATTAGTTTGTATCTTGTTCTAATTTTTTTTATTTAATACTTTGAGACTCTAGGCAACCTTATAGTTCTAGTAGAGTGTGATATACAGCAATGCTGTATATCAGTTGCTATACACTGTTTTTTCATTTTAATAGTTACGTATTTTCTAAAACCTGTCCTTAGTGCAATTTTAAAAAGCACAACCAACTATTTTCAACAGTCTGCATCTGCAAACAATAAACGTCTGCTATTACATTTTTATTAACGGTTTTTGTCGATTTCCTAAAAACTTGGAAATATACCATACAGCGTTATTCATGCTCATGCTTCATTTTGCTATGATTATGTGCATCTATCAGGTGACACTAATTGAGAATATGATTGATTGGTACCTTCTTCCAGCCACTAGGAAACTTCCATGGGCTCAGAGATGTTTGATATGCTGCTGTTAGAGAAGGAACAAGTTTAGTGTAATATGAGTGGTATTGTACAGCCATCTGATATTGCCCAGGTGCCTTTTCTCTATTAAGTGAGTACACAGTATAAAATCAACATAAATTGATCATCTCAGAATCTGTCATTATGATGTTTATGCCGGTACTGAAAGGAGGAACTCCATTATGATATTCCACAATGAAATAGATTTGAAAGAGAAAATTGAATATTTGGCCTTGTCTGTTATCTTCAGTTTGTGTGCCAATAGGGCAACTGATAGTGATTTCAGTCCAGCTACTGACACTGTGTGCTGATTGCTTACTGTGAAAATTCAATCAAGATGTGTAATGTTAATGCTTTGAAATTGGTCCTATGATGTACTGAGTTTCAGGGTAGTGAACAGAGCTGATTTCAGAATGTCTCTCTACAGTCCCATGCATGGGTCAAGGCCATCTACCACTGAGTACCTACCCTGTTAAAACCACCAGCTGCCTGTCAGTCAAGCAACATCTAAAAGTATGAAGTTAGGCATATATTGTAATAGTTAATGTATACTTAAACAAGTTGTTTAAACGAATTTAAATGCAGTGACAACTAAATAAGGAAATGTAAACACAGTGACAAAGTTAAGTTGGATGGTGTACTGTCAATGTAAGACACAAAAATAGAAATGGCCATCCTTAAAATCATTAAATTGAATTATATAGGATCACATAGCAAGGGTGAACACTTCAGATTGAAGATAATGCAGTTCAATTATGTGAATAATTGTGAATATTTGACAGATTCCCCAGTTACATAAGCTAATGTGAAATCGGAACTAAGTCCAGCTGGGTGTTAATCATCAGTGATGCTGTGTCACTGTCAATCAAAGTTCAGTACAAAACAGAACTATCAGTTGCGCAAAGTGAAAGTTCGTTAGTCACAAAAACATACAACAATTTAATGTAATGAGAAAATGCCAAAATCCTCATGTATTGCTCAAAATCTTATCATCCATATAATTTTAGAGAGCTGAAATGACACAACTGGTTGGCTGCCCAGAGACTTCGGTTCAACTACTGTCAAAACCTATGCAGACTTAACAGTACCAGTTCACCGGCCCAGACTATGTGAGAAACACACATACATTACCAAAGACTATGAGGCACAGCAGCACTGTTTATTTAAAACCTAAAGAAACCATACCATGCTAGTCATTTTCAAAACATCTTACAAAACTTAATTAAAATAAGTGATTGAAAGTACATTGTTCTTATTGAAACTAATCAACTTGAAATAAACACCTTCCCATACTGGTCACTTTGGAAGCTTACCAAAAATTCTAAGATAAATATTAACATTAAATATCAGTGAAAACATGATAAACAGCCACCATATGCAACTGTTAAAATAAGTCAATACAAGGAAATATTACTATAGAAACGAGTTTGTCATATGAGATGAGATCATAATTTCCTGCTCATTTACATAGTGCTTAAGGTACTATGTAGCACATACCAAATTCGAAGTACAACCAGTTGAACTGGACCCATCTTGATCACACTGCATAATAGTTAATTTGTCAAAAATACCTGAATACAAATTCACTAAGGATGATGGATTTAATTTGATTTTGGCAGAGAAGCTAAGACAGCTTTGGTCTAACCTGGCACCGAAGCAGTTTATTGTGCAGTATTGCTCGCTGTATATCTAGTAAAGCCAACCAATGCCCTTAGATAGTGCAAGGAGTCTCTCTACCCATTATTTGTTAGACACAATTTCTTCACTTCTAGTTGCACTGAAAATTCTGTCTCTTTTCTCTCCAATGTCATGCATTGGAAGATTAGATGTGATGCAGTTTCTTCACTCTCATCACAGATTCTACATTTAGGGTCTTCTTCCATTATATCCATTGTATGTAGGTGTTTTTTTTTTAAAATTCACATGACTGGTCATCAGTCCAAACATGAGGTTAATCTCTGTCCTCTTCGGGCCCAGGGTTACAGAGCATCTTTTAAAGCACAACTTTGGCATCGTTACCTTACCATGTTTTTGCTTGGTCTAGTATTCTAAGCCAGTTCCATAGTTCGTTTGATCATAGCCTTGGTGATTATCAGAACAGGTACCGGTCCACTGAATGGAGTCTTTACCGCCATCTTGGCCAATCTGTCAGCTTCTTTATTGCCACTGATCCCTGAGTGACCAAGGACCCATATTAAGTTTCCGCTATTGAATCCCCTAACTCCACCAAAGCCCTGTGACATTCTGCAATAATAATATATTGTGCTGCAGGAGCTCGCAATAATTTCAGGACTACCTTGCTGTCTGAATAGATGTAGATGCTATGGTCCTTGTAGCACCTATATATATTCTCCTCCACACACGCCTTGATTGCAGTAATTTCAGCTTGGAATACCAAGGCCAGTTTTCCTAGAGAGATGATGCCCTCCAGTTTTGGCTGAACCCTGTACACCCCGCCCCCAGCGCCTTGGTCTGATTTTGACCCATCAGTGAACCAGACAGTGTCCTCTGCATGGTGTCAAACTGTTTTCCCACTGCTCTCTGCTTCCAATTATTGTATTGTAAGGCTTGTTGAAGCAGTTGGGAGTTGTTATATAGTCAGGCGGCATTTCTCAAGCCATTCCTATGTTTGCCTCACTATTTTAGTGTGTAAGTCTGGATATCCCAATGTGATCCAGTTTTTACCAGTTTTGAGTGTGTATGCACCAGCTGCTGCCTTCATCTTAACCCAAAGATGTAGTGGAGGCATGTCCAGCGTGACCTACATCCCAGTGGTTGGTGTGCTACTAATTCTGCCTGTTGTGGCAAAGCAGGCCAGTTTGTGCACCTTAGCAAGCTCCTTAGCTGCAGCCTGCTGTTGTACATTCTTCCACGACACTACGGCCCCATAGGAGATCCTATGTCTAACCATTGTTGTGTGTGTCCAGTGCATAAATCAGGATCTTAGGCCCCAGGTTTTGCCACAAGGCCTTCTGGTACTCACTAGAGTACAATTCGCCTTGGAGCAAATGCTCTTAATGTGAAGGGTCCATATTAGTTTCTCATCTAAGATTATCTCTAGATATTTCACTATCCCCTTCACAGATAGAGTTTCATCGAAAAGCTTTAGATGTGCTTCTTCGTGATTAGTACCATAACAGTCTTGTTAGGATTAACGTTTAGGTCCTATGTAATGTATCACTCTTGCACAATGTCCAGTGCTCCTTGTGCCATATTCCTAACTGTGTCAGCAAATTTGCCGGGTATTACTATGACAAGGTCATCTGCGTATCCGTGGCAAAAGCATTGTCTGTAATTTAGTTCCCCAATGAGTTCGTTCTCCAGTAGATTCCACAATAAAGTGGCCAACACTCCTTGTGGACAACCTCTAGTAGTGTTAATTACTATTTTTTCATTCATCATGTGGCCTCTACCCTCCTTCCACTAAGCATGGCCCTAGTCCACCTACATATAGTGGTCACTAGGTCGTGCACCTCTGTTGACCTAGCCATGGAATCAAAGGTTGTGTTACTAAAAGGCCCCTTGACACCCAGGAAGATGCAGAGGGCTGTTTCTTGAAAGGAAAGTGCTTTCTCCACCCTCCCAACAAATAGTTGGAGAGCTGTCTCACTTGATTTACCTGGTTATGTGTGTTAGTTTGAATGTAGAGGGCCCTAGTTAGCCTCCTCTCCCCAGCATGTACATTAACTCGACTGATTGGTCTCATATCCTTGGCCTTCGTATGATCAGTTCTCCATGGCTTTGGAATAAAGAGAACCTTCATTGCCCTCCAGGCATTGGGAATGACTCCCACTGCTAAGCTAACCCTGAATAACATGCAGAGGACTCTTATAAGATTGTCTCCTATTTGTTTTAAGAGAGCTGGAAAGATTCCATCTAGACCAGGTGACTTGACTGATTAGAATGTTGCCACCGCCCATTGGATTTTACTGAAATTGACACACTCCTTGGCTGATTCCCAGTCCTCTCTTTGAGTGCCTGAGAACCATTGTCTTTCAGGGGTCGCATTCTGCTCTATGTTATCCGCCAGAGCATATTGAGGAAAATGAGTTTTGAGGAGCAGTTCCAGTGTCTCATGTGCTGTCTGTATTTTCCCCATCATCCTTCCTCTATTAACCTCCTGGATTAGTTGGTACTCTGGTGAGGATTTTGTGAAGCCTGGCTTGAGATAAGCACCTTCCCATGCTGGTCACTTTAGAACCTTACGAAACATTCTGAGATAAATATTACATTAATTATCAGTGAAAACATGATAAATTGCCATCATATGCAACTCTTACAGTAATTAAATACAAGGAAATATTTCTATACAAACAAACGTGTCATATCAGGTGAGATTGTAATTTCCTGCTCATTTACATGGTGCTTTAGGTTACTACATAGCACTTACCAAGTTTGAATTACAACCAATTGAACTTGACACATCTTGATCACACTGCATAATAGTTAATTTGTCAAAAACGTTTCTAATACACATTTGATAAGGATAAGGGTGTAGTGTAAAATACGCTGTCTTTTGGTGTATGGAATTGTGGAGTACATTTAGC
Source organism: Schistocerca piceifrons (assembly GCF_021461385.2). Classification (NCBI taxonomy): domain Eukaryota; kingdom Metazoa; phylum Arthropoda; class Insecta; order Orthoptera; family Acrididae; genus Schistocerca; species Schistocerca piceifrons. Next base: position 154,870,649 of record NC_060148.1, read on the forward strand.
TCTGGTCAAATTAATTGAGTAGTTCTAATCTAATTGTAGATACCCTGGAGCCAGTTGAGTTCCAGTCAAACTATGTATTCACTGTACAGTTTGATGTATTGTTTATGCTTGTGGCAGTTTTGGCTTACATGTAGTACTATTTAGCATTATTGTAATCAGTGTTTATAAAATTAATTAATGAAAAACTATACAGGGCTCTATTTAACTCCTGAAGTTGGGCTGCACAGTTTGAAATAGTAATGTTGAATTCAATTTTAGTGTTTTTCTATATAATATTTGTGAATAATATTTTATAGCTGGAAAGTGACAAATTAGCAATTGGGTATGCATCTGATTTTTTGAGAGATCAGTCAGCAGAGTTAGAATATTTGATTTGTTGCATCCTTTGTTTATTGCTGTCCCTCACTAATTTTGCCCGCATTCATCTTTTGTTTGTCAATGAGTTTATGATTATGTTTAAATGTGACAAAAATTCTACTTGCCATCATAGCACTGACCTTGGGAAAGTCATAAAATTGCTTAAAGATTCAAGTGCAAGAGTTACATGAATGTGAATTTAAATACTGCCTCACAGTTGTCGGCCTTTTCTCACAGGAAAGTAACCCCAATGGATAGTAGGTTATGGGCATTTCTCTTGACTTAGAAGGAACATAGTTCACCAGAGCAAAATATTAAATGTATAGATTTTCATGTTTCAATGTTAAATGGGAAATGTTCAGTGTCAATCAATCCTGTGCATTTGATGGTAGATTCACATTACTATCTCACATATAATATTTGAAAGTTTGAATGCATGACAGATTTTCAGTTACCTTCATTACTTGTTCAAATTAATTTCCAGTGGTGCTTACAAAGACTTGATACCATATATTGCAGTCTATAAAATTCATTTGTTTCTTCAAAAAATTGCCTCCACAATTGAGGTGTGTTATACTCAAATTTAATATAACAAGTCCAGTGTTCCAGTCAAAATTCCCGGTTGCCTTAAAAATGGCCATATATTTAATGCTGCAGGAAATCTATTTCTATCTAGTAACATTGGATTCAATTGGCAGAAGAAATGCACCAGTGCAATGAACATGTTACAGGGGTTCACAAGCTTTGTTGAGATGTTTCTCTTGGAACACCAGCTGATTGCGTACAAATCATTCTGTCCTTCCTCCTCTCTCTTCAGGGATGACCTGACCTTGGCTTATTGGTTACTGTTGTTTCATGATTTTGCTATTGACTGTGCACACTTGTTTGTGGTTGTGATATGCCATAGTCCCTAGAAGTACTCCCAATCTTGAAGACATGCAAAACAGCTTGTCTCACATCAAGCGAGTGTTCTGTTTTGCTATACTTCTAGTTCTCTGCAAGTAAACAATCACTGAGTGAATACCTCAGTCATAGTAGTTACTGGATACTATACCATCAAGGCAAGTTACAAACTTTCGAGCTAAAGGAATACATACGTACATTGTTGTCGTATGATCTTCTTTGTTCACTAGATATGTAACCACAGCTGTGTGCAGCTCTTGATGGAGTGACACTTGAATGAATTGCTCTTTTGTGACTGCATGCAAGCAGTACTGACAGCATAACAACACCACTGCAAAATGTTTCTGATCACTGCTGTAGCCTAACAAAACACTCCAAATACTGTTATCTGCATATTTGCAGAGACTCTTTGAGCTGCTTGCTTCAACTTGCTTGCAGTACATATACGATCGCTGTGCTTTACTGAGAAGGTACTACAAATATGGAACAATTTTTTTTCCTGATCAATCTAAGGTTTTACATTTATTTATGCTACTCCTTCTTCTGTACACATTTTTCTTTCCACGCACCTGACGTTCAGTTTCTATCTTGTCTTTTTGTAACTGTTATGCTGTGGAGAATTTACCAACCCAATCCTGTTTCTGTATTTGGTTTGGTTTTAAATATCTTGCTAATTTATACAAGTTTCTTGTAGGTCTTTGTGCACTCGTATAAGGCATTGAGATTTTTTAATGGTTTTAGTACTGCTACACAGTTTTTCTTCTCAGTATGCTAAGACTCATTAACCTTGTGTGCCAAATTTTGTCTCCAGTTATTTTCCTACATATTTATCTATACTTCTGTATTGTTTCTGAATTTAAATGTTTGTGATGGTATTCTGTTTCCTAATATCTTTTCTTTTTCGTAATTTTCACTATCTTTTGTTGGTTCTAAAATTAGTATTTGTGATACAGATGCGTATTCTGTGTGATACAGATGTGTATTTTGGCCAGATGACTACCTTGCAAGTTGGAGGTTCTGCAATTTTGGAGAATGAATTTTTACTATAAACATCTTCTTTTAACTGAAATGCAGAGTCCATGTTTTATAGTCTTCCTCTTGTGGTTCCATTTTCCCCACCATTTGGCTACATGACTTCTCATAGATCCTTAAATCTGTCTTCCACTGACCCTCCCACACTTCGTATTTGATAGGGATGTTGCAGTCCTGTAGTTACCCATTACTGCTTCACTGCTGCTTATCAGAGGAGATGAGTAGTCATGCTTTTCCTACTGTTTTTCTTTCTCTCTGTTCTGTGGTTTATCTACATTGTCAGCATTTTAAATTATCTACAAAAGTTGAACAAACAATTTTGAAATTATCAATTTTCTAACCAAGTAGTATTCAACTTCTGGTAGTAGATTCTGACAACTGCTCCATCTGTTCACTATTCACTTTTCTAGTATAGTCTGAAAGAAGAATGGAGTTAGTACATTGCCTTGGCTAAAGTCTGTTCTTATCTCAAATGAGGCTGTAGTTCTTTTAAGAAGACCCGTGTTGTCTTCTGTATTTCAGATTCTTTAAGAATTTTGTTATAAAGCAGTCTTGTTTGATAGTTTAAGCTTTCTAAAATGTTGCAGATGTATTCCAATGGTATTTTGCTCCTTTAGTCCTCTATCAATTTGGCCTGCACAGGACCATCCTGTCCTAAGCCATCTCTGATATATCTTGTATTTTAGAATTCTGCCGTTGTCTCCTTGAACTTTTCATGGAATTTCATTGAATCTTATGTGAACATGGTTATCAGTTATTCTAGGCCAGGAATCTTACTTTTATTATTCAGTGGTAATGGTCAATTTCAACAGATATCTGTGTCTGACTCCGGAATTCATCATCTTTTTGGAATTGTGCTTTGTTACTGGCACACAAGCTGTCTGATATTCTCAAATCATAGTCCTCGTATCTTTTTAGTGGTGTATGCTAAATGTCTTTTTCTTTGCAGTTTTCCTTTTTTCTTACATCTAGTCAGGCAGACATTCATAAATGAAAACATTGTCTAGCAGGACTGATATGGAATGTACTTATTCAAAATTAATTTGGCAGTTGTACAATTCTCAAGTGGTAGCTCAGTGTGATGTCTGAATCCTTTATAATTCCTTTTGAGGTAATACTTTTGAGGTAATACTTTTGTGTTAACCATGTTTACAAATTCCATTTTCTTTACAAGATGGGAGTCTTTGTAATCTGTATGCCTAGAAATTGGTAGTACTTCATGTACTAATTTCTATCAAAGTCATGTCATACTGCACATCTTAATATCCACTCCCCAAGCACTAGGCATGACATTTAATAACACTGGCTTAGTTCATAGTAAGCTGTCACTTGAGAATAGCATAACAGTCAAAATTCCAGTTGTGAATAAATTCATTTAATAGCAGTTTGGGCAGATAATGTTCTCATCTCCATTCCGTGCCAGTCTGAGGATAAAAGTTAAATGAAATCTGTATGTTTTCCTCTGGAACTTCATCAGATGCTTCTCAACGTTGTTCTGAGGACTGTTTTATCTTCTGCATTGTTATCCTGATCTATTGGTGCATGTGCATTAATTATTGTGTACCTCTCACCCAAATATTGAATTATTGCAGGGAGAGAGACTTCTGGAGGTAATGAAAAATTTGGATTTTGGATTGTTTGGGGGAAGAGGCAAAACAGTGAGGTCATTGGTCTAATCGGATTAGGAAAGGATGGGGAAGGAAGTTGGCCATGCCTTTTCAAAGGAACCATCCCGGCATTTGCCTCGAGTGATTTAGGAAAACCATGGAAAACCTAAATCCAGATGGTCGGGTGTGGGATTGAACCGTTGTCCTCCCAAAAAATTTGGTGTCGTTTGCAACATAATTGCCATTTATGAATGCAGAGCCTAGTTCTGTAGTAGTTTCACGAATTTCTTCCCTGTGTTCTCTGTGAAGAATCTACAGTTCTCTGATTGTGGTATTTCTTCATCTGTGAATGTGATATTTTGTAATGCCAATTTTAACTTGTCAATTTACAATGTGTGAAACTATTTGGAGGTTGCCAATATTTATTAATGTTTGTATATTTAATGGTCCAAGCCTGTATGTAGTTCTGTGGGTGAACTTAAGGTTGGGTTAAGGAGTCACCCCTCACCTCTGCAAGTTGGTCTGGGCTGCCCAGAGCACAAAGGTCCAAATGTGTCACTTACGATGATGGATTCATCTGTCATTGCATGGCAGTTTTCATAACGGAAAAAAAGTGAAAGAAAATTTTACACAAAGTGTAAGTGCATAACAGATTAAAGATGTTATTGGTCACTTTCCTTTGTGAAGTGTCTAGTAGGAAGTATGGCTACAACCAAATTACTGGCTTGCATAGTTATTTACAGTACTGAAGACAGTGAGAAAGTGGAGAATGAATTCTTACTAACATTCTGTTTCATTAACTGCAACAGTTTATCATGTCCTCTTTAATGATATTTTCAAGCCTAACTTACAGCATTTTGTGGACCAATCACATGTTGGTGGGCATTAATAGAATTCTATGTATTTACTGTCTCATCACTTGTAAATCACTGGCCATTTCTGCAAATATTTCAGGTGGAAACCTCAACAAGATACGCATCTGATAGTGCAAGGTAAGTTTTCATAAGTCACTGCAGAACTTTTTCAGAAATATAAATTTTTGTTTATTAATTGTGAGAGTACTTCAGTTATAAAATGCACTACTGTAATGATTCATTAATACTATTCCTTGCAACAACCATTATGTGACTATTCCTAGATAAATAAGGCAAATGTCTGATATCCATACAGGAAAATAAAAGTTCAGGTGGCATATCAGCAGCTGTATTGTGTTTAATGCAGAATGACACACGAAATCACTTAAATTCAACAGATTCATCTTGATGGGCACAAGCTAATATCATACTGCAGTAGAACAAGTTAGAAGAAAGGGTGAATGGCTATATATCCAAAAATTGGAGCTGATTCCCAGCCTTTCAGATTAATGAATATAGTGTTGAACACCTCTTTCAATGCGGTGCCACAGTGGTGCTTAGGTAATGCACAAGCTTGTAGTGGTTTACAGGCCACCATCAAGAAGAAATATAAGTAGCCGGTGCCACTTTCAGTAAGGCTGTGAAGACTTAACTGGTGAATCCTAATTCTCTTTGTTTCTCCTTCGTCCTGATGTTTTCCTGAAGGCTGTCCCATTCGTTAGACACATTACAGGTGACAAGGTAATGCATAATTGGCAGCTCCAGGTCAACGGGTAGGGTTCTCATGTACCCTCTGATACAGGTCAGGCCCAGAAGGGTGAGTGCCTGAGCTGTCCCAAATGCCAATTGGTCCCTCTGTCAGGAGTTTGGGGGGTGTGACCTGAGGTGCGAACAATCATTTATGGTGGCTGAATCCGTCTCTGAGGGGTTTCCCAGTTGGAAAGAGCATGCCATTGGAGATGTTGGCAATCATGGGGGATTCTTTTGCAATGTATCATCACCATCTTAGCGTGTGTCTACTAAACATAAACATAAACAAAATGAGGCTATAGATTTGAAGGCCCTTCCAAATGCACCTTGGTTCCTCATGGTGTCACATACTGAAGTGGGTCATATCTTTGCTACAGTTAATGCATGCCTTATTCTGGAAGGTGTTGCAGTTGGAGACTGAAATTTTTCTCATTTACGAAAAATATGGATGCAAACTTAATGCCCACATGCACTCAAAAAAAAGGTTCAAATGTCTCTGAGCACTATGGGACTTAACATCTATGGTCATCAGTCCCCTAGAACTTAGAACTACTTAACCCTAACTAACCTAAGGACAGCAGACAACACCCAGCGATCACGAGGCAGAGAAAATCCCTGACCCCGCCGGGAATCGAACCCGGGCGCGGGAAGCAAGAACGCTACTGCACGACCATGAGCTGTGGACCCACATGCACTCATTTTCTACCATTTGCTCGAGTAGTTTTTGCCTCAAAGATTAAGGGAGGCTGTGAAGTAATCACAGTCCAACCATACATTCCAAACTAGATGCGTTTGTACAAGTGCCAACATTATAATAAAACGTGTATCCAGTCAAAACGTGGCCAAGTGTGTTACTTTTGGCAGAGATGCTCACGAGGGCAGCTGTTCGCCTCCTCTCTACTGTATCAATTGTAATCTCGTGAATGTCCCAAGTGTCTTAATGAGCAAGCATCCAGGAGATCTGATTGAAGGCCACCAAACCCCATCCTGTCACTTGCAATTGTTAGTCAAAATCCGTGCATTTTACCATCTGGCATTTACAGTACCATTTTTGCTATGCCGTACGTAACGGAGGATATGCCCACCAAGCCTTCCAACTTCAAGTCAGTGTTGCAGTAGTGAAATCACACAGGTCACAATAGCATCCCTGTCTCCTACTACAGCTACGCAACAAGCAATCAGATCTTTACATTTGGTGGCGAAATCACGTGCTACACTACTGTCAGGCTGAAAGGACGAAAAGATACTCCTGCAAAGACTTTCTACAGCTAAAAACATACTCTTCATCTGTCAACTAGAAAGTTATAGGAACTATAACAAAAACTAATGGTCTTCTCCTTCCCTGACTTGGGGATCCACTTCAGTGGTGTTGGCATATGTACCCTTACCTGGCTGACCATTTTGCTGGTGCCCACTGCCTACCGATTTTCTGCCGTGGAATTCAGACTGACCCAGGGAGAGTGCCAATATGTTTGTGGATCTCATGGAACATAATTTTTCCAGCCTCTTCCCCCTGTAACAGTGGATTTTTGAAGGCTGGCACTGAGAAGCCACCAAGGTGACTAATCTTCATTTGTTCCCTCTTCCCCAATCCCCATTATGACTTCTCCAATGGAAAATTCATGGCATTAGATCCCAGGAGGGATTACAGCTGCTCTTGGAATTGCAGTGTCCGCGTGTTTTCTGCTTCCCAGAAAAAAAATTATCCTCACAACCCATTTGACCTTTCATGTTTCTTTCTGGTCCTCTGTGACCTTTACCTCCAAGGACAGCATTCCACCTCATGTGGGAGCCATGCTGGCCATCCATCTCATTTAACATGCGACTGCTAGCTGTTGCAGTCAGCTTTGCCCTTCCTCATTTCACCTTTTCTCTTTGCAACATCTACACCTCTCCATCATTTGCTGTTACCAAGTCGGACTTACTCTAGCTCATTGGTCAGCTCCCTCACTCCTTTTTGCTGCTTGGCAACTTCACTGCCTACCATCTGCTTTGGGGCTCTTAGAGAACCTGTCCAAGAGGTTCCCTCTTAGCTGACCTTCTGAATCATCTCTTACCACTAGAGCACCCACGTTCCTTTCAGATTCCATGCACATTTCTTACCATTTGGACTTCTTGTTCTGCACTGTCCAGCTCGCCTGTCATCTTTGGAATGTGTGTTCTTATAGGACAACTATCCAAGGATTTCCACCCAATAATCCCCAAACAGCTTTTGGAGTTTAGCCAAGAGACAAAATCCAATAATAAGTTAACTTGGCAATACAACTTAAGATCATTTACAAAAACCTTTAAGAATGATGACAGTTGGCACCATAAAATCGGAAAACATTAAGAGCAGCAATAAACTAAAAAACATTAATAATAATGGCAACTTGGCACCATAAAATAAGAGAAATTTATTCTGCAAGAACAAATTACAATGGTGCTTTAAAAGATTTTACACCACAGACCAAGATCGAATAGTAAGTTAACTTGGCATTACAATTTAAAATCATTTATATAAAAGAACTTTGAGAAAGATAATGGCACTTGGCACCATAAAATAAAAGAAGCACAACACACAACCGATAAATATAATAAAAAAAATTAATTTGATACAACCAAAGGGCAAGGGCAACTCCAAACACAATCACAGACGATTGAGCTCTCACACTTCAGAGCCTTCCCACTAGAAATGGTCCCCGAAATAAATGCTGAGAGCTCCCTGACATGCCTTCCACAACTGCCCATCACTTACGCACCTTGGTTATGTTATGTAACACACGACAGATAATATCAACACAAGATAAAATTCAAAAATGAAATAACAATATAACATCCCGACAGCACATGATAACCACAGCGCCGTTAACTCAGGCGCTCTTAACAGGTGCCTGAAGCCAACACACACAAATCTTAATAAACAAAACAATAAATGCCAAGCGCACATGAATAGTCAAACCACAGCCTTAGAAGTGCCATAACAACACCAAACGCGACTATTCCACCAAGTTAATAATAACACAGTGAGATAAAAATACGGAACATACCACTAAATACTGTGACACAAAGCAAATTGACGGGATCATGTTGTTCAGGTCCCAGAAGACCATATATACTAAGCAGAAGTAATTCGCTATGCGTATACTGTCCAAAACCGCCTTCCTTAGGCAGACTTTACCTAACATGTCAAATGCCAAATATACCATACATGATCGCAACTCCGGGCAGGTAACAGGATCCACCTACATGAATTCCTTCAAAAAGGAACATACAGGCACCACCAAAGGTTACGCTGAGCAGACCAGGTGGGTAACAACCCACTCAGCGGTATAAACAAAAGATACTCCAGTTGAGCAAATAAATTAGTACCAATGAATATCGTAATGTGCCACACACACACACACACACACACACACACACACACACACACACACACACACACAGCATAAACTTCCAATAACACCATCCCACATCAGAATGAAGTTCAGAAACCGCAGCTGGAGCTTCCAGCTAACCTGGCAGACGACTCCAAAATTTAGCAACTAGTTGTCTCCGGGTCAGAGTATCACAGGACCCCACTGGACCTCCACATCGGACAGGCAGGCAGAACAAGTACACCGACGCCAATTAATCACCACTGCATGGGCAGCACAGCGGCGAGTTGATCCGCCCCAGACCACTCTGCTCATATTGCGAGGTACAACCACCTTAGTGCTAGTCAACAGCAGGTCAGGCAGAGCGAACTTCACGTTCTGTGCAATATCCAGAAACTGACTACCCTCTCACTTTCCATCAGCCACCACGAACACACGCCAGCAACGTAATAGCAAATCACCACAGGAGCACCCCCCCGCACTAGAACAGCGAACTATAATCGATTATAGCACGCGCTCTAAACAAGATCACATGATAGCGGCGCGCGCTGTATCAACCTGGAATGACCCATTCCCTCTGACACATACTCAAGTGATCACTTCCTGTGTGCTATCCATGTGCCGACTCCTACCCCACCTGAGTGCAAATCTAATTGGCAAATTTCTACATCTACACTATACTCCGCAAGCCACCCAACGGTGTGTGGCAGTGGGCACTTTACGTGCCAATGTCATTACCTCCCTTTCCTGTTCCAGTTGCATATGGTTCACAGGAAGGACTGCCGGAAAGCCTCCATGCGCACTCGAATATCTCTAATTTTACATTCGTGATCTCCTAGGGAGGTATAAGTAGGGGGAAGCAATAATATATTCTATACCTCATCCAGAAACACACCCTCTCGAAACCTGGACAGCAAGCTACACTGTGATGCAGAGCACCTCTCTTGCAGAGTCTGCCACTTGATTTTGCTGAACATCTCCGTAACGCTATCATGCTTTCCAAATAACCCTGTGATGAAACGCGCCACTCTTCTTTGGATGTTCTCTATCTCCTCTGTCAACCTGACCTGGTACGGATCCTACACTGATGAGCAATACTCGAGTATAGGTCGAACGAGCGTTTTGTAAGCCACCTCCATTGTTGATGGACTACATTTTCTAAGGACTCTCCCAATGAATCTCAACCTGGCACCCACCTTACCAACAATTAATTTTATATGATCATTCCACTTCAAATCATTCCGTACACATACTCCCAGACATTGTACAGAAGTAACTGCTACCAGTGTTTTCCACTGCCAAAACCTTTTGTATGAATATTTGGCTGCGTAATGAGTTTCTTACACCATCTTTACATCTTGCACCTTTCGTTCTTCCATTCATTCAAACTAGAAAATTCCTGTAGCTAATATCTGATAGGAAACTTACTTGGTCCTCCCATGTATTCTTACCTGGCTGTACATGGTACCCAGTTCCTCAGTGTCCTACATCTCCTAAGTGGTACTTCCAGGGGAGTGGATCAGACCACCCTCCTCCATTTTTTTTAAATACCATGTCCATTCATAACTAGACTGTGGGCGTTTAGTTCATTCCTCTGCACTTCTGTTCATCATTTGCTGTCTTAACACACTCCACCATCATGGAATATGTTTCACCACTGGTGGCTTTTACGCGAGCCTGGTTGAGAGTCTATGCAGAAGATGCTGAACAACTTGTCGTACTGGCATGATGTCCTCCTCAGTGGATAGGCATGCCGTTTCTCTTTCACACCTGACCACTCATCTTATTCCCTCTTATTCCATGACTCCCTTGCCTTCTAGTATGGGTCATGCCATTCATCTCAGTTACCTCGTGGAGTTCACTTTTGGCTTCTGCTTTGCAGCTTAACTTCACAGTACCTGCCACATTCCTGATGGTTGTGAACCCTTCGCCACCTTGGCTTCATGTAGCAGCCCATATTCATTGTGGACGTCATTTTCTTCACTTTTATAAGCAAGACTCACTATAGGAAAAAATGCATAAATAATATGGAGTAATCTGTCGTCGAGGTACAAAATTCATTACAATATTACACTCTACATGAATTGTACTGACTGGCAGTTGGTTCACCAGTTGATAACTCAAAAATTTTATCAGTATTATGTACCATCACTTGTCCCTCTGAGAAACCTAGTAGCCATCCTATTAAATATTTGTGACTGAAGTCCGCAATGTGTTTTGTTTCTACCTTTGATTTAAACATATTAACGTTTGCCTTCACCTCATACCTCAAATCCCTTAACAAAACGTTTCAAGTATACATATGAATTGTCAGTGTTGCAAGTGCCAAGAGGTATTGACACAATTTCCCAATTCTCTAGATGCAATTTATTATTAATTCAGTGACGTTAGCTATGCTTTCGTATGTTTCCAGCCAGTCAATGCTGTACATCGCTACTCCCTGCACATATATTGGAGGAAAATAGTTTGCGTTCAATTTAAACCAATTAGGATTAGAGTGAGCATAATTACATCGCAGATTCAAATGACGTGGAGACTTGCATACTGCTTGTTTTTATGCAATTTTCAGGAAAAATATCTTGCAGAAATATCCTCAGAGGTATGAACTGAAGTCATGGTAGCGTCGAACATTGTACATCAGCTGGTTCCTATTGGTGAAGTGACAACACAGTTCTTCAGGTGGCCTTAAATCACCAAGAGCTCCATACCCCAAACAACATCGAAATTGACAGTTCCATGTTTCTTGGATTTCCACATTGTCTTAGGCAATGTATCCTTTATAAACACGCTGTAAAATCTCGTGATTTTAAGTTTGCTGACGAGTTTAACCAGATCTGTGTTATTAATCCTTTTTTCCAGTATCATTGCTGTGGGCCTTTATGTACAACCAAAGCCATTTAAATATAGGCCTTTACCTATAGCAATGGTCTCCGTGGTCATATTATGCCTTTCAGCTGCTTGTAATTACTTTTCGCTTTTTCGGGCGTTCTGTACTGCTTGAATTATATCAGCTCTCCTAGCTAATGAAACCAGTAGCTGACAGCCCAGCAAATGCAGGTATCAGAAACAGAATTATTCCACCAGCTGTCTTTGATATTTGTAGGAATGTGGGCGTTTCACCACATCATTTCCTTCCTTCTTTCTGCCTAAAGGCATCTTTTGCACCTGTCACCAATTTTTTAAATATCCCATAAGCTTTTTTTCTTCTTTAGTATACAGTGAACTGAATTCAGTAATGCTTGAAAGTTAATCCAGTACCCAATTTAAGTTCGAGCAAACATTGCCTTATTAACCACATATTCAGAAATAGCTTGTGCTGCATGAATATCTGTTCCTTGACATACCTGTGTAGCCTTATCAATGAATATTTGCTCTGCAATACGGTGATCTTTGTCTGTAGTGTAGGCAATGATGTGCACTTTGTATTCATTGTCCAATGCATTAAAGCCCTTTTCACCATAAGCTAGGTGCTATATTAGTTTTGTTCCAGCTCCACAGAAATTGTATCCAGAGATATACACTTCTGATGGCAGATTCTCGAGAATACCACCCCCAACTTTGTTGATACGTTTCGTAGCACTCATGTCACACTACTGCATGGTTTCAGCTTTGCTTTTCGAATTACATAGCAAATTGTGGGTGTTCACTCAGCTGTTGAGCTTTGATGAGAAACTAAGCCATTTTATCAATGCTCTGTTTCTTTGACATCATATGACCCGCTCTATGAGGAACATAATGGGTTCAAAGCTTTCCTGTAATTCCTCTGTGACTTCAATAGGTTTGCTCTTAATTCTGTGGTGAATAATGCGATTATACTCGTCAATGATTTTTGGCTGTATGTTCAGCCATTTCCACATACATTGAAGATTAAATTGCTTCCACATTCCATTTCTGATGGTCCAGTTCAACCATTTGGCAATACTAGTTTCCAAATATGAGAATGTTGAGTAGTGGTTTATCCCATTTAATTCGAATTCTGCTTTGAAATGTCTATCGTAAAATTCACTTCCATCATATGTCTTCAAGGTTGATGGAGAGTCGATTTAGTCCTGTCTGCAACAACTGTTCAGAAACCTCTCAAACCTCCTTCTCTGTCTTTCCATTCAAAGGTAAGGCCCAAGCGAAATTGGAATGAGTCTGTGGCTGCGAGAACATACTTGACGCCATTATTTGATTGTAAGTAGTTTTGCATATCCAAGAGATCAGCCTGCCATGCATAATCCATTCCTCGTATTATTAGATATATTCTGCATGCAGGTCTGTAAAGCTCATGAACAACTCTCTCCACATTTACTCGACGATGCATAATTTTCGTAGCCCAGGTAAGATCGATAATATTTTGTTCATGTGATCTGCAATCTCTGTAAACAGTCGTAATCGATCTATGATTCCATTTAGTTACCATAATTTATATATTCTAGATGTAGATTGTTTAGTGTTTCAGGCTGAACTTCGACTATTTTACCTGCACTAGGTGGAGCTGCTAATGCTGGTTCAGTTAAAATCCTGTATTTGTCGCTCTATGAGACTTCCATTCATCCTTTTGGCGTTTTACATGCGTTGGTCGTATGTGATATTGGACCACATGTTTTTATAGTTTCAGGGTATATTTTTAACAGTGACATTTTCAAAATTATTAACTGTAACAGCCTAGGCAATCTTTCAAATTCCTTGTTCTCAATTCTTATTGCCTTCTTGGTTAAACATTATTGAGTGCTTACCTAACAAATACGGTTTTGCCCTGATGACCCCATATGTTCTTTCTTATCTCAGCACTCCTTCTCCTCCTCCTCCTGTTTCTGGTTTCATCCATAGTCCATGACAGCTCTTTCAGCCTGTCAGTTACTGGCTTAAATGTTGCTGAGGGACACTGATCTCGTTGCAGTTGACCTAACTTTCACGAAAGTAACTTCTGTCAAATTGTCTTCCACACCCCAGTTTTTAACATTACACTTCTTTGACAACATGCTGCTGCATACTAATCTATTTTTGAGACAGTTTACAACTTATGTATATTCTGAGACAGTAGGTGGTGATGGGCGTGAAGTGCCTTAGCTATTACATTCTTGTTCCACATATGCGTTAGTTTTACATTGACTCCTTTAATTTTCTCGTTGACACACAGGTCATATTGCTGAATTTGAGCAATCAACACCTCACCATTCATAGCACCTTCCTTGACAAGACATTCAGTTCCATTACTTTAGTGTTGATTACCTCCATTTTTTTGTCAAACGCACGTGCTTTTCATCCTCCGAATGAATTTGCAACACGTGTAAATTTGTACATGTGTACAATATACTGACAGGTGCGTTTTGGTGCATTGCCTTTTTGAAGAATCATTTTGAAGTTTTGACTCTCATTCAATTTAGTAGTTTCATCTGTAACCCGCAAGCTATACTGAGAGCTACTCCAGCAATCCTCACATATAACGAATTCATTGAGTGTCATGTCAGTTCCTACATGTACTTGGAAAATATGCTTTAAATTCAGATTGTCCTGTTCGATTGTTATAAGGTTGGTGTATCCCAGACCAACAGCTTTGGTATGCTTAAGTATGTCTCACTCAAATAAATTATATTCACTTGCATGTGGCGAGCTAAGCAGAAATGTCGGCGGATATCCTGATTTTCCACAGAGATGTTGCTGTTTGGTTTTACGTTTTCGGGAGGTGGAATATCACTGCATTTGCTGGCAGTTTAGTATGTTAGTACCTTAACTCCATGCAAAATCTCCTGCAGTAGCTGATATTTTGATTGAAACAGAATTTTTGAAAAAATATATACATGCTCTAAGTGGACTCCCATAGGATATGTCAACAGTTTAAAAAGTAATTATTTTCCGCAGCATGAAACCCCAATAACCAAATCACCTCTAATATCAGGAAGTAATGGTCCATTCGTCTCATTCTTCAGGTTTCTACCTTCATCACTGCAGGACCAGTCATTTAAAAACCCTTGCGGTGAGACTGTTTCGTCCACTTGGTTATAGTGGTAACTGTTTATTTACATTGAAATGGAGGGTTTTTATAAACTCTTGCTTACAGATGGGTATATAAACAAACTTAAATTAGATCGTAATTCAGTGCCCACATCTGGTAATGATGATTCATACATTTCCACTTCCATCAATGCACAGAATGCATCATGGAGTCGAGCTATGGTAGTTTCCAATGAGTGGAGATTTTGGCAAGCTATCGACAGTAGAATATGTGACTGCCATCTTTGCCAACACTCTAGCTCATCCTGTACCGCATTTCATTAAAATGTTAAAAATCAGCTCCTGTAGATCTGTGCTCCCTCTGTTGTTAAATATTTTAACTGTACCAACTCTATCCCCTACAGAGATGGTATGATCACCTGGTAACATCAGGGGAGAACAAACTTTTCTGTGGAACAAGCCTGACATCTGTTTTGAGACATTGCATTGTCAGTGTCATTGATGCGAAGCGAATATTACTTTTTCATCACTAAATCGATGGTTTTCAAGAAATTCCACATACTAGAACTCCCTATTTGATATTACACTGACAGTAACATGCTTACACCCACTGGTATTCAAACATTAGGTTTGATTGAACAGCATTATGTTGACACCAGATGCCTGCTGCTGCAACGACTTCACCTTTGCTGCAAGGAAAGCATATAGTGTTTGTTAGAAGCTTATTTGCTCATTTTCTCTGTTCGTCAGCATTAATACTTAAATTGGCTCACAATGGGGACTTTTGATGCATGACTTGACGTCCTTATCCTTTGATGTTTGTCACAAGTGAGCGAATTATTTATCAATTGCTGTAAGTATATTTTCGTGACATCTACTACTATTATAGTTGTAATGGTATTATTATTGTTATTTAGCTTCAAATCCCGTATTTTGTGCACATGTGTGTATTTATCAGGCACATTTATAAGCTTTATAAACTGTGTGGTCCATAGAACCACTGGCTGAATTGCATCACTTCTTTGTTTTGTGTTACTTGCAGCGCTTAGATCGCTCAATCCAGTGGAAGCTCTCATAGTAGCAGCAGTAGTACATCAGAGTACTGAGAGCTGACATGTTTTCATAAGAAGCGACTTATTTTAAATATTGTCTGTGTTCCTTACCTTCAACTCCTATACTTCATATATGTCTGTTTATTTACCATGCCAACTCTGGTATGGACAGATAAAGTAATTTCTGTGTTCAGATGTGAATGAAGTTGGTGATTCTTCGCTCACAGCTCCAGATAGTGTTGTCCACCAATTGGTCCACTGCTGCAGTCACCTTGGGTACTGCCTATACTGAGATTGACCTCTCACTTGGTCCGCAGCTCGTGGTCGTGCGGTAGCGTTCTCGCTTCCCGCGCCCGGATTCCCGGGTTTGATTCCCGGCGGGGTCAGGGATTTTCTCTGCCTCGTGATGACTGGGTGTTGTGTGCTGTCCTTAGGTTAGTTAGGTTTAAGTAGTTCTAAATTCTAGGGGACTGATGACCATACATGTTAAGTCCCATAGTGCTCAGAGCCATTTGAACCTCTCATTTGTGGTCGAGTGGGAAGTCATTCCAGTGTGTGGGTGGCAGTGAAAGAATTTCCATGTTGCTGATCGGAGAGCCTGCTCAGTTCGTCAGATGAAAAATGGTTCAAATGGCTCTGAGCACTATGGGACTTAACATCTATGGTCATCAGTCCCCTAGAACGTAGAACTACTTAAACCTAACTAACCTAAGGACAGCACACAACACCCAGCCATCACGAGGCAGAGAAAATCCCCGATCCCGCCGGGAATCGAACCCGGGAACCCGGGCGTGGGAAGCGAGAACGCTACCGCACGACCACGAGATGCGGGCATCGTCAGATGAACAATTTGATTTCTGTCTATGGCTGATGAAATCCATGAGCCAGATGAAGTCGCTTGCCATGTTCCAGAGAAAGCCTCTCAGTGTGCAAGACAGGACGGGGGGTAGTATTACTGGTGATTGGAAGCTCCGGTGTTAGGTGTGTAATGGCACCATTTAGAGAAACGACTGTATAGGAGGGGAAGGAATCCAATGTGCATACTGGGAGGAGTCTTTACAGATAAGAAATGGGTGCTTCTGGATGCCATGAAAGACATGGAATAGCCAGCAGTAGGTGGTGGCTCACGTTGGTGCTAACAATATGTGCCACATTGGATTCGAAGAGGTTCTGTCAGGTTTCAGGTGACTGGCTAGTAAAGACTGCCAGTTTGTGTGCGAGATGAAGGCAGAGCTCACCATCTGAAGCATCATGGGCAGAACTGAAGGTGGTTCTTTTATACAGAGTGGAGTGAAGTCTGAATCAGAATCCCAGACAGTTTTCAGCTGTGTGGGTTGCAGATTCCCCAACTAGCGTCAGAAGGTGGTGGATTTACGGATTCAGCTAAATGGCTCAGGAGTCAACTACACAAAGGAAGCAGTTCCATGAGTATGCGGATGTGTAAAGGGGACTGGGCTTTTTATTTAAATTAGAGGGTCTCAGGTAAGTGCAGAAAGTGCTTCAGTTTCAAAGGCTGCAAGTAGAATACCGAAAGAGGGTAGATACAACACAGTAAGTATCGTAGCTGTAAATTGTCGTAGTTGCATTAGAAAAGAACGAGGGCTCAAAGTGCTAACAGAAAGCACTGAATCTCAAATCGTTATAGGTATTTAAATAAGTTCAGCTGAAATGCTGGCCGGAGTGGCCGAGCGGTTAAAGGCGCTACAGTCTGGAACCGCACGACCGCTACAGTCGCAGGTTTGAATCCTGCCTCGGGCATGGATGTGTGTGATGTCCTTAGGTTAGTTAGGTTTAAGTAGTTCTAAGTTCTAGGGGACTTATGACCACAGCAGTTGAGTCCCATAGTGCTCAGAGCCATTTGAACCATCAGCTGAAATTTTTGAAGAGACCTAAGCATGTTCACAAAGAATAGATGAAATACATTTGGTGGTGTAGTGTTCATTGCTGTTCGAAGTAGTTTACCTTGTAGTAAAATTTAAGTAGATAGCTCCTGTGAGGTAGTAAGGGTAGCGATCAATTAAAAGTTCTGATCTCAGATGTCATGGTCTATCCGTAAAACTACCTCTTCCTGACGTTTCGTTGCCTACTGCAGCCAACATCTTCCGAGGTGAGTAAACGATGGCTGCCAGGCCATGGATTTCCCGTTTATCTAGTGTGCATAGAGGGCACCAACATATGTCACGTGGGGCAGACTATAAGTCTATCTCTGACTAACATTCTTGAATGAATGTAATCGATCGTCACATCATTGAAACAAAGTCGACCACAATATCCTCTCTAACTTTAAGCCATCCCCTTTTGTGTTGAAACCATTGTGATGTTCCAGAATTTCTATAGCTTTCCTATACATACGTGCATAATAATCGATGTTCTGGCTAACACGCTTGTCTCACTAAATTTTATTTCATGACCACCTTCCTTAAAAACATGTTTTGGTACAGCTGATTTGTCACTACATCCCAGTCTACAGTTCCTTTTGTGTTCGGTTGGCCAAAACTTTCCCAATACAGTCCGTAATATTGTGAATAAATGGAAGAAAAACTTTTCCAGCTGACAGTTGTTGCTGCATGTTGTCACATACTTTTCTTCTGGGATGAAGTGCTCGCTCGATGTCGTTGTAGGCGTATCCATTTTTCTTAACAGCCATTCGTAAATGATTTAGATCAACTTGAAAATAAACTTACTAGCTCTGTCCACCAATGTTTTAATGACACCTCTCTTCTTCCTGGGATGATGGTTCGAATGCTTATGGAGGTAATAGTCGATGTGTGTTTCTTTTGTATACACCTTATGCCCTAGAATCCCATTGCCTGTTTAATTGCTGATACGTCCAAAAAATTTAGTTGCTATTTCTGTGTTTCTCCATAGTAAATTGTATCTTTGGCTTAATACTATTCAGATATACCAAGAAACCGTACAGTTCCTCTCTACTGTGATTTCATATTACAAAAGTCCCATCCACGTACCGACACCACTTTCAAGGACTTTTTCTGCCCAACTGCAGTGCTTACTGTTCAAAAAATTCCATGAAAAGATTAGCAACAGCTGGACTCAGAGAGCTGCCCATGGCCACGCCTTCTGTTTGTTTGTGAAACTCATTATCATACTGGAAATATGTCATGGACGGCCGCCGGTGGCCGAGCGGTTCTAGGCGCTTCAGTCTGGAACCGCGCGACCGCTACGGTCGCAGGTTCGAATCCTGCCTCGGGCATGGATGTTTGTGATGTCCTTAGGTTAGTTAGGTTTAACTAGTTCTAAGTTCTAGGGGACTAATGACCTCAGCAGTTGAGTCCCATAGTGCTCAGAGCCATTTGAACCATTTTTGAATAAGTTCCCTTCACCAGTGCTCTGAATTGGATGAAACATACTGAACAGTTCAGAGAAAACTTGTCATTTGAAATAGGTATGCCACTCGTAGAATTAGAGTTGGTGGGGACTTTCGTCTACCCTCGATATATTGGCGAAAATACTATGTCAGTGGTTGGCATAAAACGTCGCCAAAAACCAAACTGAATGGTGTGTCTGAAAATTATTTTGCACAGTGGCGCACTGAAAGTGTAAATGGTTGAGAAAACATCTTTGACATCTTAATAACCATGGCCAAACAGGGAGCGAAACAGGTACAGGGATTAGTGACCACAATGTTGTTGAGCCATGAAAAGTTCACAAGAGTGAATACTGTAACATCAAAACACACCAAAATAAACGCATAATACATGCCCTTGAAAAAGCAGATAAAAATTCACTTGACACATCCCAAAGAGAGAGTTTCCACCCCTTCAGATAAGTCTTTCTAAGCATAGTCCAGATGTGGTTTAAAGTAAAATAAGTAACAACTGAGAGATACATATCAAATAAATTAATAAGTGGTACTGACACACAACAGGTCAGACCAGTGTTTCACAAGCAATGAAATACACGTGCCAAATTTAAAAGAATGCAAAATCCACAGGATTGGCGAAGTTTTGCAGAAGCTCGCAATTTAGTGCAAACTTCAATGAGAGAGGCTTTTAATAGTTTCCAGAACGACACTCTGTGTCGAAATCTGGCAGAAAACCCAAAGAAATTCTGGTGTATGTAAAGTATACAATTGACAAGGTGCATTAATACCTTCACTGCGCGATAACAGTGGTAAAGTTATTGACGGCAGTGCTACTAAAGCGAGTTACTGAAGACGGATTTTATCAATTCCTTCACAGGAAAAGCAAAGTATTACAGAATTCTAATTAAGAATAACTGCCTATATGAGTAACTTAGAAGTGGGTATCCTAAATGTGTTGGAGTAGCTTAACACTTAAGAAAGGCAATGCCTCTGGGGCAGACTGTACACCACCCAGGTTCCTTTCAGAATACGCTGATACAATAGCTCCATTCTTAGCAATCATATGCAACTCTTCAACTGCAGAAAGATGAGTACCCAAGGGCAGGAAAGTAGCACAAATTAGACCGGAACCCAAGAAAGGAAATGTGAGTAATCCGATGAAATGCACACCCATACCACTAACGTCACTTTGCAGTAGGATTTTGGAAAATATGATCTGTTTGAACATTGTGAATGACCTTCAAGATATCATTTATGGACAAATATCCAACATATATTCAGAGAACATAATTCTTGTGAAACACAACAAGCTCTTCATTCTCGCAAAGTAATGACTGATTTGGGCAGATGACATTACATTGATTCCATATATTTTGTTTTACAGAAA